>NW_028318099.1:3300000-3532500 GCF_062004578.1 Staurois parvus
TTCAGGTGTCGGGTAGGAGGTCAGTTAGCACTAGTGACTCCAGTGATGATACTAGGATGTCATCTGGTACAGATGCAGAAGTGAATAGCAAGAATATTTCAGGGATTGCCAATAGTAAGACATAAGTATTGAACACGTCATTATTTTTCTAGGTAAATGTATTTCTAAAGGTGCTATTGGCATGAAATGTTCACCACATTTCGGTAACAACCCATGCAATCCATTCATAAAAAGAAACCAAAACAAATACGTTCAGAAATAAGTTTTATGTGTAATAAAATAGACTGACACAGGGAAAAAGTATTAAACATGGCAACTGAAATCTATTTAATACTTTGTACAAAATCCTTTGGTGATAACAGCTTCAATAGCCACCTTTTATGGAGAAACTAGCCACATTCATTGCTCAGGTGTGATTTTTGGCCATTTCTTCCACACACTTCTTCAAATCTTGAAGGTTCCACGGGCCTCTTCTATGAACGCTGATCTTTAGTTCTTTCGGTGGCGGTTGAGTGCATTACTTATTGTGTTTTTTTTAAACAGATGTACCTGTTAATTCCAGGTCCTTCTAAAGCTCTCCACAAGTGCTCCTTGGCTCTTGGACAACTCTTCTGATAATTCCTTTCACTCCTCTGTCAGACATATTGCGAGGAGCACATGGTTGTGGCTGGTTTTATAGTGAAATTATGTTCTTTCCACTATCGCCCCAACAGAGCCCACTGAAAAATTCAGAAGTTTAGAAATCCTGCTGTAACCAATGCCATCAGTATGTTTTGCAGCAATAAGGTTGCAAAGGTGTTGAGAGAGCTCTTTGCTTTTACCCATCATGAGATGTTTCTTCTGTGGCACCTTGATAAAGAGAGAACCTTTTTTTTTTTTTTTTTTTTTTTTTTTGAACCAGTTGCTATTACTTGCACTGACAAGGGGCAAGATTGCTTTCTAATTACTGATAGATTTAAGCTGGTGTCTTGGCTTTCCATGCCTTTTTGCACCCCCCTTTCTTCATGTGTTCAATACTTTTTCCCTGTGTCATTCTATTTTTTTACACATAACTTGATTTCTGAATGCATCCTTAGAAATATATTTACTGAGAAAAATGGTGACGTGTTCAATACTTATTTTACCCAGTGTGTGTGTATATGTATATACACAGGAGAAGTAGTGCCAAAAGAGCTTTGACTATACTTCTCCTTTAAGGTACAAGTTATGAATAATAACATTTTGGAAACTTTGATTGCAATGGTCTATGTACACCGAACAGCCATGTTTATTTTTATATGCAGGCTGTTTTTTCTGCTTGGCAGTGTGGCACCATTTTGCTTTAACACATCTGTCTCAATGCATATTTCAGAACAATTTTCTGTAACAACATGATTGTTTTTATTTTAGCTGTATTGGGGAGATATGTTGAACATATTCTCTAATGTAGAGATAATTACTAGTGTGTGAAATAATAATATTTATAAATATATTAAAGTAATATCCCAAAATATGCAGTTGCTGAGAATACCCTATAATTTACTTTTTAAGAAAAACAGTGCTATGTCTTTTTATATGTACACAAAATCATTCTAACAAGTTCTGTAATTTACTGCCACATTCCTGGCTAAGGAACACAATTTCTGAATAGACTTGTACGATGTAAAGTAGCTGAATTGTGACTTCTTAAACTGCACCTTTCTTTAGATACGAAGCATAAATCAGATTTATCATTCACAAAGTCTGTTGGTGAGTTTACTTTGTTTAGCAGGTATTTGTATGCAATCATACGCAGCTGCTGAAATTACCTCAATTAATGTAGACATTTCTGCTTTTGACTTAATTTGGCTGGTAAGTAAGCATGCAGCCAGTGGAATCTTGTGAGCTGCTCTTGTAGATGAGAACAGCACTTGAAAACAAAAGGATCCTCTTAATGTCAGAAATAGCATGTTCTATTACTGTAACCTGCTTAATGATCACAGATACTTAATGCCTTCTGATATGTGATAATTACTGCTTTCTATTGTAGAAGACTATGTGACCTCTTAAGTATCGGGTTGGTATATTCGCTTATGAACCTGATTTAAAAGAGTGTTAGTAATAAGGATTCTGTTCCTTATTTTCAGAGCAGGCATTAAACTAGTGCTTGGAACTCTGGTTCTTTGTTACTGGCACTCTAGTATATCAGGCCTTAGATATTTTAAAGGAAACCTGTCATCACTGTTAGAAAATATAAGTTTTCTTCATCTCTGGCTTGCATACAAGTTCAGGCTTGTCGCTGTGTATTTGCCTCTTCTAGATCCCTTGCTTAGACCCCCGAGTTCTCTAGGCTTCCTAAAATCATAGCCTAGTGGGGCCAGTACATGTCACCAGGTCCTGTTCACCAATGTGCATCAGTCTTCACATAGAGATCTAGCAAAGTTGATAAGGTGATGCATTCTGAAGGGTAAACAAAGCCATTGATCTGGTTTTTCTATTTTTTTCTCCATTAATCTTCATAAAGAATGGCTTAGGGCTCTTGTACTTGGTGCTGTGAGCCCATGCAGTGTAAATTCAGGGGTATATTTCCCCACTAGGGAAGCATAGGTGCTTTTTATAGAGGCCCATAGAAATGAATGACTGTGAATAGCTGTACTCATGTATAAGCTGGCACTCACATAAACACTTGTATTAATACAAGAATAAGACATTTCTATTCTTGGAATAGACCCGTATTCTGCACCTCTGTGTACATGTACTGGCATGTACCCAACTACAACTGCACAGCCATTCATGTCTATGGGCGGTTGTGTGCAGCACCTGGGCTTCCCTGGTGGGGGAAATTCACTGTAAGTTATGCTGCAAAGGCTCAGGGTGTCCATTGGCAAGAGCAAAACTTTTTTTTTTTTTTTTTTTTTCCCTAGTTTTGAAAAGAGTGGTGAAGAATCACAATTCCTGTTGGGTTTTCCTGCTATCCAGGGCTCCATTAAAAAGATTTACCTTCATATCCTGTCCTCCTGACAACGCTTTCACCAGACAGGAATTGATCCAAAACAGGGACCACAGACAAATTAAATTCTGAAAGGGTTCTAGCATTCCCCTACTCTACTAAAGAAAAACTATTTTATTTCTGTATTGCTGTTTGGAGAGGTCTGCTCGGTTCCTGTCTGGTAAAATGTGGGACAGGAAGTGAGAGTAAATTGTAAATTTCTTTCAATGGAGCCGTGGATAACAGTGAACATTCTAACTGTTATCCACCCTACCTCTCCCATCCTAAAAAAAATTGGGGTGGACATGCACTTGTAATGGCATAACTATTTAAAGAGGGAATGCTTGGGGGCTCTATCCTGTTATAACACTTAAAGCAGAATTCCGTGAAAAACATTTCCCATACAGTGAGTCTGTGACTGCACTGCATGGGTTAACTGCTAGTTTTTTGTCTAGAGGAGAGGAGAGCGGAAATCTACTCACCTAATTTGCCAATCCTCCCAGCGCAAGTCTGGTGCCTGTTGCTTCTATCCATGCAGTCTAGCAATCTTGTGCAGTGGACAATTTCTGACGTCATCACGCCTATAGACCAGTTCTGAATGTGAGGGAAACAGGATGGCAAGAACAGTCTGCCGCTGGATGTAGGGGCATGCCGTTTTCCAAAGAATCAGGTGCGTATAAGCTCTGTGTTCACCCCTAGAGAAGAAAGGGCAGTTAACCTATGCAGTGCTGGCACAGCTCCACTGCATGGTATTTTTTTTCCCCCAGGGTTCTGCTTTAAGTGTATTATTTACTCATATTTGAAAAAGTAAAGTAGTGGTGACAGGATCCCTTTAAGAGGACCAGAATGTTAAATCAATTTCAAACATAGCTTTTATTACAATATATTTTAATAGATATACCATCCCTGTACTGTTTTCATTGTGATTCTGTGTATAAGAATGGTTGGTGTAAAGTCTCTGATTAAATTGCAGCACCCTTTTGTTGGCTGTAGACCAGGAATTCAATATGTGTGCAATGAAACTTAATTACTGTACCATTGTGATCTCCTGAGACGTTTATAGTGTGTGCTTTGCAGGCTAAACCTGTAGGTGAAAGGCAGATTGTCCATGGTGCCAACTTAGCCAAAGGCACTTCAGTGTTATCATTGCGGTCAATGTGTACAAATATGAAACAACCTTGATAACCACACACTATAAATGCTATGCCATGATTAGAATTGCTTTACTGCTCATACATTCAAATTGTAATGTCAATGATAAGAAGCTTTTCATTTGCTTTCACATTTTTCATTTGTGTTTCCAGCAATTTTTAAACCTATTTTGTATTCAACGTGAACACCCCCGTCACACAGGTCCCGAGTTTGAAATCATGAGACTTTCAGTGAAGTCGCATGATTTCAAAGTCAGATGTCCTGCTGATTTGAGGTGCGATTTGCAAGACATCTGACACAGATGTCTATGTAAATCGCACCAAAAGTAGTGCTTGTGCTACTTTAGAAATCTGTGCGGCTCCGACCAAGTTGGAACCGCACCGATATGACCGATGTAATTGCGGACAATAGGGTGCGACTTGACATGTGATTTGCAAGTCACATGCCAAGTTGCACTCAGTGTGACTGGGGTCTAATAAAAACGTGCATTTTTTTTTCTGTCCTGCAAGAGTAATACCAAATGCTTCTGTCCTTTGGCCTAAGTCCTTGTTTACCTGCATGGGGATGCACAGGTGTTCCATGCATCCCTGTGCAGGCAGTCCCATTTATGTAATTTGGGACGCAGCGCCTGCATGGACACAGCTGATGCTTCCATATTGCCATCTAGGCCAGTGCTTGGCGCTGAACGTGGACAGTGTGAGTTAGGGGGCTGTGCACCCGCATAGATGTCAGACTGAGAGCAGCAGCTGAGTCTGTGAGCTTCTTCCAGTGTGCATTAGAAGCTGTAGCAAGTCGGACAGAGCCCACCTCATTTCTTGGCTGGAGGATGTTACATCATCAGCTGACCCTTTCTGGGGAGCCTAAAGCCTGGTACACACTAGAAGTTTGGGGCTTTTTTTGTTCAACCCAGCGGGCTGAACAAAAAAAAATGCAGAGCTCAGGAGAAGCCTCTGCATTGACAATCCAGTTAGTACAGCTTTCTTCCCTGCTGAGCTACTGTGTTCTGACTTACACCCCGGTCACATCGGGTGCGACTTGGCATGCGATTTGCATGCCATGCGACTGGCAAATAGTATGCAAAGTCGCACCCTATTGTCCGCTATTTGAGCAGTCATATCGGTGCGCTTCCAAATTGGTCAGAGCCGCACCTATTTCTAAAGTAGTGCATGCACTACTTTTGTTGCGATTTGCATAGACATCAGATGTCTTGCAAATTACAATGGAAGTCGGCAGGTCACACGATTTTGAAATCGTGCGACTTCACTGTAAGCTTTGATGTGACCGGGGGCTTAAGAATATCAAGGGTAGGCCTTCATATTTACAGCTCAGGAAGGCAATGGTTTGAGTTCTGCTGTAAGCCATCACCATCAGTAAGGGTTGACGATAAGTGATTCGATGCACTTGTTTCTAGGGACAACTTGGCTACTAGGAAGAGAATTCTACAGCTCAAAAGAGCAACTTTTTTAATTTCCCATTTTATCTCATCTTAATTCTAATAACTGGATGATTGTACTTTTAGGAGGTATAATCAACCTCAGTATTCCAATTGTGCTGCCTGTATCTACGGAAGACAAGGAAAGACTAAGTGAACTGAAAGCATTCGCCCTGTCATATGAAGGAAGGAAAGTGGCGATTCTTAGGAACCCAGAGTTCTTTGAACACAGAAAAGAGGAGAGATGTGCCCGCGTCTGGGGGACGACTTGTCCGAAGCACCCTCATGTCAAAGTACGTTTTTTTTTTTTTTTTTTTTTTAATACCTTCAAATGGTAACAGTGGCTTTATCATCTTCCGTTTTATTTCTGGTGGGTTGTAAACAGTATACTAAATTAATGCAGAATTTAAAGCCAATATTTAGGGTTCATGCACACTGGCTTCAAAGAAGTTTTCTCCTAGAGTAGTTTAGTGATTTGCCTGTAGAAGCAACTAATGTTATCCTATGTGTCCATGCACATTAGGTCATTTACAGTCCTATTTTAAGCTCAGTGTTTAGAAGCAGAAAAAAAAATCTGTTTTGTGTTCTTGAGTGCAGTTTTCTGGCAGAAAATAACGCTAAACGCTAGTATAAAAACACTCCAAATTCTTTTTTTTTTTTTTTTTTCCCCTGGCTTTTTTTTTTTTGTTAGCCATTGTACACAGACCCTAAAGCCCAACCTTTATTCTGGCTATGTGTTTATTAAAAATGGCAGAATTTTTTCCCTGACAGACCACAATAAAAATGTTCCGAAAGCAAACCAGCAACACTAAGTGTGCGAACAAGGTGAACCAACATAGGATACTCCCTAAAACAAATATCTGTAATGGAAAATTGTAAATAATGAAATAACTTTATTATAAATTACTTGACACTAAACAAATGTACAGTATCCCACTGATGAGAAAAAAAAAATCCTCAACCTTACCAAGAAAAAAAAAAGGCTGACATCTGTCAGAAAGTGAGTGAAGCAAATTTTAATATAAAATTGGAGTGTTTTTGAGCTACTATGGTGTATTTAAATTAATTTATATTATAAACCAATGTGTAGTATTCCTGTGGTTCACTTATACTTATACACCTACCCATATAAATGTGTGATTCTAGTCAGTAAAAATAAAATATAAATTGTGCCGCGCTCCACTGATATTTTCAAATGTGAATATATTAATGATCTTATGCAATAAAATACCAATTATATATTTTCAAATACCAAATAGAGATATAAATTAAAGTGCTCTAATATATAAAATACTCAATTTAAATATTTTAAAATTAAAAAATGGTGATCAAAGTTCAATTAAATATTTAAATTAAAAATCCGAATTTTCATGTGATACAGACAGAAAAAAAAAAGTTTTGGCTGGAGTTTGACTATTTGGCTAATTCACGTTCCCCAAATTATCAGCACACAAGAATTGAGATCAGGAGTGTCCGCCATGTTCTAGGCTCTATTGCAATGCACGAGTCTATCGGCCTAACATGTTTCGAGCACTGGTGGTTCATTAAGGAAGGATTACATGACTAGTGTAGAAGAGGTGTTGGTTAAGACTACAGCAACTAAAACCATACCAACCCGACTCTCTCGAAATACCCCTTCCACCTCCCCCCCCCCCCCCCCAACTCACCCTCTACCAATTAAGGAGACCAAACACCGTTGGAGTAAAATGGCCTTCACGGCCTTTTATTAACAATTCAACTTAAATCACAAAAACATTCCTTAACCACTTCCAGACCGGACACTTTTACCCCCTTCCTGACCAGGGCAATTTTCAGCTTTCAGCGCTATCACATTTTGAATGGCAATTGCGCAGTCATGCAACACTGTACCCAAATTAATTTGTTACCATTTTTTTGCGACAGATAAAGCTTTATTTTGGTGGTATTTATTCACTGCTGGGATTTTTATTTTTTTTGCTATGTAAATGGAAAAAGTCCAAAAATTTTGAACAAAAGTGTTTTTTTTATAAAATTTTGCAAATAAATAATATTTCATCATAAATCTTTGCCAAAATGTATTTCGTTATCTTTTTAGTAAAAAAAAAAACAAATTGGTTTATAACCAAAAATTATAATTTTTAAACATTTTTTTTTACATTTTTATTTTATTTTTTTATATTATTTTTTATTTATTTTATTTTTTTTACATACTGTCACCCTAGCAGTACAGTATCTCCATGGTGACACTGTACTACTTGTGGAGGGTGATGAAGATATTTTTTTTTTTTTTTTTTACAATGATTGCTTTTACACCCATATAGGATGTAAAAGCAATCATTTCTCTTTCTCTCTGTGTGCATTCCTGCACTCATTGAGAAATACAGAGTGAGCTGTGATTGGTCACAGCTTGTCACATGGTACAAGGCTGTTGTGAATAGCCTTGTACCATGTGACCTCTGTGATCATTCACAGATTTCACACGTAGTAAGCAATGATGTCACAAGTGACATCTTGCTTACTACTTTGCATGTGATTACTGATTGGCCAATCAGTGATCACATGATCGGGACCTCATACAGAGGTCCCGTTCGACGATCGGTGTTTCACTGTGTTCGGAGGACACAGCGGGCACCGGATCGCGGTGCTGCATGCTCCCAGGGAGCGCGCACAAGCAGGGTGCGGGGAGGCCGTTCATAAACGGCCACCCGACCCTGTACTGCCACCGTCCGGCCGTTTATATGCAACGGCCGGTCGGGAAGTGGTTAAAACAGAAACATACAGGATAAGTTGTTGGTCTAGGAAGGCACCAAACAATATTGATATCCCCCTGCGGAACCTTAACCCTAATATTCATACTAGGCCTCCATCTGCAACGCACCGACTCTGAGACAAAAATACACCTTCCGCAGTGTAGAACCTCCACCTTCCAGTTAAACCTTGGTTAACCGGAATGCCCCCGGGAACACCATACCACAGATGGGTCCCAACCATACACTCTCGCTTAAAACAATTTGCCGCCTCCAAAGACCAACAACTTCCCCCTAAAACGAAACAAAGCAAGCATGGAAAGACCCAAAACACCCCAGGGGAGGGTGGGAGGGAAGTTTCCTCTTCAGCTGCTATACCAGCACTGGATCATCCCCAAAATCATCAAAGATGGCACCCCGTGCTACCATCACCTATCAGGTAACCTTCCTGCATTCTCCTTAATAGATCCAATGTTCTCATTCATAGATCACAGAGCAGGCAGGGAAGTGCTCAGGATGCTGCAGTAGTGAATATTATATATAATATACTGTTACCTACCTGGCTAAACAACATGACAAGGGCGGAATGTAGCTGGCTGTATGATTGTAAATGCATGAAGCATTATTATAACAAATGTTCTGCTCTCCCATTAACATCTCCAGCCTGAGGTGCTGTGCTTACCATCATAAAGAGATCGTCAGATATACAACAAGATAACCAGTGTTATTCACTTATACTGTCAGTGGTCATAAAGTTATGGCTGATTGGGGTTTATGTGTTAAAGTGCATTTTGCTCTAAATCTACAGAACAAAAAATACTTCAACATAGTGTATAAGTGTCCAGCAAACAGTCCCATCATCTTAATGTGGTGAAAATCCAGGAGATCTCCCTTTTTTAGAGTTTTTTGAGTTTATTTATGATGGCACAAGCTACCACACTTTGCGATCATAGCTAAAAGTGAGCACAGCCAAATGTGTTTGGAATCAGTCTAAAACTAGGCAGCATCCCCCGTGTCAGTGAGCAGCGGCTATGGCTGAGACATGGGAGCCTATGGCCTCATTCACACGGCCATAAAATGTTTCTGATGTTCTTACACAAGTGTTTTCTAGGAGAAAAGTTCCTGTATAATGATCAGTAAACACTTGCGTTTAGATGCATACAAATGTGTAAAGACGCATATGTGTACATATAATTTTTTTTATGGTAATTTATTTTCCTGTTTGTTTAGACTTAATTTACATGCTTGCAAATGCATATACATGCATTTATATGTGTAAGCGCAGGTTCCTAGATGCAGATTTTTGGATTCTGTACTATATAGGTGAAAGCCGCTCATGTTTATGCACCTGTGTGAATGGCTTTATTGAAAACCATTCAGATCTGTAATGAAAAAGCACTTGTACATGAGATTTTTATGGCCATGTGAATGAAGTCTATGAGTGACAACACAGCTCCCAGAATTCCCAACTGTTGTCAAGGGCTCCCTGCTCTCCCGTGCAGGCACTGGTCATTAACATTAATGTAACCAGACAAGAGCGGACTAAAAATTAGGTAGATATACACCATTTTTTTTTTTTTTTTTTTACCCAGGATAAGTAGCACTTATTATAATTATTATAATACAGTATTTATAAAGTGCCAACAGTTCGCTCAGCGCTGTACATTACAATGGGGGACAGAACATGCGACAGTACAGTAACAATACAATGCGAAACACGAGGGGTTCGAGGGCCCTGCTCTTTCGAGCTTACAATCTAGGAATGTGCACTTGTGCACATATTGAAACAAAATATCAAATATGGCCCCACAAGGTGGTATACTTGGAACCCAGTGCAAAAAGAGCATGACCAGTATACTACCCTCACAGGTAAAGGGACAAGAGGTGATTGACAATAAATCTCAAGGTAATGTTCATGAAAATAAAGTCCATATAATGCAATATAATCCAGTGGAGGAATTACACTGTTACAGTGTCAGCTGTCTCGTCTTCAAGCGAGTTCTGGAGTTTCCTGCCAATGGTCATGTGCAAACAGAAAACAGGGAGAGAGAGTGCTGCTGTCTAAGTGTAGTAGTAATGAAACAAACTGGATAAATATTGCACTCACATACACATGGATAAAACAAAAGCGTATCAGTATGTTACGTGGAGACATAAACAGATGGTAGCTTCTTAAGAACACTCCGATTGGATATAAAATAAGAAAAAGGAGAGAGGGAAAGCGCACTACTCTCAGTGTAGTATTAATAAAAGGTAATGTACACAAAATTAGGAGATGCACTCACATAGAGATGGTGTAACAGACATTACTCAAAATGTCCAGCGGGTGGAATCCTGATGATTCCCAATGGAGAGGTGTGGAGGCGGGATAGGGTGCTGCTTCTGGTGGATGGTCTCATCAGTGGATGTAAAAATATGATGCAAAAAACGAAACCAAAGGGGGAGTGGGCTGCACTAAGTGTAGTAGTATTTATTAACTAAAAGGATAAACAGTAAAAATGTGCTCTCATGTAGTAAGTAAAGCAACAGACCGTGTATCACAAACTTCCAGCTGGTGGCTTCATATTGTGGGTTCCAATGGATGCTCAGTTCTGGATGGTCATAGGTGGATATTTAGGCCAAAAAGCACTATAGTCTTTCATAGAATGAACACCAGGAAGTACTCGCACTGGTACGTATGATTGCAGATTACTGTTCATAGCAGGAATCAAGATCACTACTCAGAGGGGCTGGCTGTGATGACATTATACTTTGGGTGTGAGTGGGCCAAGCTACTTGTTTCGGGGCGGAGTTCTCTTTGTCAGGCGCCTGGCACGGAGGGCACATTTTTAAGCATAGTTCGTGTTCTTTTCATGGTAAAACACACGTAACTGTGCATAGTGTGAATGGGCCCTGAATGTGAGCTTTGAAAACCCAGTACTGATGTTTTATAACACAGCTTCCTAGTGTTAGACTGGTTCCACAATCATTTTGCCTTTGCTTGCTTTTGGCTTTCCACATTCCATTTGAATGTATGGTTGCGAAATAAAGTTTTACTTACTAATGGTTCTTCATTCTGCAGATTTGTCCAAAAGCATCAGTAGTAAATCAGATGTAGGCAATTACTTTCGTAAAGCAAAGACAGCAAACATAGGAGTAGCTGAACTGTGTACGTGTGAGCATTGTGTAAGAACATTGAGTAATACTACCCAAGGGTCACATGAGTGCATCCAGCTTGTGTCTCCAGTTCCCACACTAGAATAACAGCTTATTACACAATACTGTTGCTTTCTAACCTGAACTTTATCATGGCTTTGGATATTAGAAAATTATTGTACTCTCCAGTTTTAGTAAATCAACCCCTTTAGGCTTGGTTCATATATGTGCGGGTGGTGCCACTGCGGATCCGCACAAAAATCCTTGCAACCGCACCACCCACACAAAAGAATGGAGACCCAGGGGCGGGTGACATTAGTTCTAATGGCACGCCGCCCGCACTGGAAATCACAACCGCACTGGTAACAGGTTCCCGTGCGGGCTGCGTTTTCCAATGAAGTGCAGGGACTTCTTTCCTGCGTGTCAGGGGCACGGGAGTCCATGCAAATGAATGGGCTCTCGTGCCTGTGAAAAACACGGCCCGCACGGCCACATATATGTGAACCAGGGCTTATAGAGGGACACCAGGTTTTGTGCTGGTCTGAACTGAATATATGCAGTATACCTTTCACATTCTAGTCCACCTTTCCTTGACTACTTTAGTACGTGTATAATACCCCTTCAGTACCAGGTTATATTTTAGTGCTGTGATAGTTTCAAAGACATGTACCTGATTTATGCAACGTTGTACCCAAAATATTATTATTATATTTTGTTTTTGTTTTTTTTTTAGACAGCTTTCTTTAGTTGTGTTTTTTTCCTTCTAAATAAAGGGCAACTTTCTACTATAAAACAAATGCCAAGACAGTTTGTATACCCCCTAAATGACCCCTTTTTGGAAAGTAAACACTTCATCTTACTTTTTGGGAATTCAGAAACATACTGGTATTGAGGTGGTTAAAACACTGAGCTTTGTAATGGTACACTAGATACAGCACATCAATGTACAGGCCATTAAATAATACTAATGTGATACCCCACGCTACCCGCTAAACATCAAGAAACTCAGTGAATATATATTCTAAAGAAAAACAAAAATGGATGGCTGCAACCAAATGGTGTTCCCACAATCACTAAGTAAACCAAAACTAATGATTTTGGTTGCTCCTTCCCTGGACACACATGTGTAATTGCTCAGATGTGCATAAATAATAAGAAAATCACAAACCAATATAATAATGCATGATCTGTAAACAATGAAATCACTGATGAATATGTATTTAAATAAACTCAGGATAAGTTCTCCTTTCGTAACATTACACCCGTATTCAGGGTATAACATGTTACAATCAGTCCGGCCCCCACACACCCAATCCCCGCTTTGACAGCTAGCAGGAAATCTCCGACCACCCAGCCACGTCACTCATTCACAGTCATGTGTAAATGAGAGACTATAACTCCCGGCAACCTTAGCGGTTGTCAGCTTGTAGTTCTCAATGACATGTTTGTAAATGTATCATTTTATTTGGGATAACAATCACTTTTATTTTGTGCTGTTAACTGTATTGTCATTATGTGTAAGCATACTGTACATAGGCCTATAACAAAAATTAGATTAAAATGTGTTTATTTTTTTTACATTTCAGATGGTACTTGAAAGTGGTGATTGGTTGGTTGGTGGAGATCTGGAGGTTCTGGAAAGAGTCAGGTGGGAAGATGGGTTGGACCAATACCGCCTTACTCCTCTTGAGCTGAGACATAAAGCTAAAGAAATGAATGCAGGTAAACCAAGATATTGGAGATATTATTGTTTACTAATAACCATTTTATGACATTGTACCAACTGGCTGCACTGTTTGTTCAATTAGTCTATTCTAGTGGTGGCAAATCCATACTTGGGAGCCCTGGTTCTCAAAGCAGCAGAGGCAGTATTTAGGATACATGCCGCTGCTTGTTTAGTACAAGAATTTGATGGTACTTTGCCCCATTCATTATTCCTTTTATCCTGGTAAGTGCTCCAGTCCCTGCTGCAGAGAAACCCCCCATATCAGGATATTGCCACCTCCATGTTTTACAGCAGGAATGGTGGTATTTGGATGGTGAGCTGTATTGGATTTCTGTAAGACATATCATTTAGCATGGAGGCCAAATAAATCAATTTTAGTCCCATCTGACCAGAGCACCTTTTTCCACGTGGCCCCGGAATCCTCAAGGTGTTTTGGGAAAGCTCAGTCGTGACTGCATGTGGCCTTTCTTGAGGAGTCGTGTTTTTCCTGCAACCCTCCATACAAGCTACATTTGTGGAGAATTTGGGATATTGTCATATGCACACACTCATAGTCATTCCTGCAACTGCTTCAGAGTTGCTGTAGACCTCTTTCATCCAGTTTGGAGTGGCATTCGGATCCAGGCAGGGTCTGTGTTGTACCTAGTAGTGCATCGTAATGAAAATTCTTGGACTGAAACCTAAATTTCAGGATGCATTTGGCTGGAAACCGAACAGAAATGGACAGCTTTTTTTTGTTTTTTTTTAAATATATATATATTTTTTATAGAATTGTATTATATTTGACTGTTTTAACAAAATTATATTTGACTTTTTTAATATTATGAATTTATATGAATATATTTTCAGCACCTTTCGGCCAATAGGCTGCTTTCACACTGAGCAGTTTTTGCAGCGCTTTTGCAATTTAAGCAGTCATTATCTGCACTTTTTTTCCTAAGCTATTTTTTACCAATACATTTCGGTTGCTGATATATTGATGCATCTCTAGTTGTACCAAATACCTTCCGCTTCTTAATAATAGACTTCACTGTGCTTCTAGGCACTAATAAAGCCTTTGACATTTTTTTGTATCCATCTCGACTTGTGCCTGTCCACAACTATCCCGGAGATCTTTTGACAGTGCCTTGCGACCCATACTTATTTTTTTTTTTCCTCCAGGGACTGAAATGCTCCAGGAAAGCCCTTTTCTTGCTGAGCTAATCAATATGACCAGAGCTGGTTACAGTTGAAAGTCAAATGGCTTTGTGTGCCACTAAGAAGGTGATTAGCTACATCTGATTGAGTTCACAAGTCATTTTTAGGAGGGGGTAATCCTTTTTCCAACTCAGTGATTCTGTTTATTTTTTTTCTAACCTCTTGCTGTTATAAGTTGCACTGAGTAAATACAGCTGGACCAAAAACTGTCTTAATTTCAGACTGCAAAGCAACAAAATGTGATCATTTTAAAGAGGGTGATTCTTTTCTATGCCCACTGTACAACAATTTGAAAAAATATCATGTTTCCTCCTATTTTGCTATACTTCTGATGAAATGATTTTGGTTATAGAGGAGCATGTGACAACATTGGTGCTTGACCCAGCAGTGGTCACATGGGGGTGGGGAGACAGTCAGCCAAGTGTAAGCTCCAGTTGGAGATTTATATAGGATTATACACTCATGTCCTATTGAAAGGATCAAAAGTATTGGCTGCCTGGGAAATTGAACCTTTTTCTTTGCCCTTAGTAAATAAGGCATAGGTTTAGATCTGCCAGCCCCTCCCACTCTTTTCACAACCTAGCGATCCAGTAAGCACTGGGGGAGCAGAGAGCTGAAGACTGACAGTCACCATTCTCTGCTCAGAGTAGAGAGGGAGAGCTGAGCGATCAGTGATGTTTGGGTGCTCAGTTCTCACTGCAGATCTGGCAGGGGAGATGCAGCATTGGACCGATGTCCTTGTGTCACTGATCCTGGATCAAAGAGAGCAATTAAAAGTGTCTTGTTCTAAGTTAATGAGTGATAACTGAGAAGCAAAGGGAAGAATGATAGCTCCAGAGTCTTGTGCTTTTGACAAATCAACTGCCATTGATTTATTGAATTTCAACATGCAGGAGAAGCTGCATCAACTGTCTATGCTGACATCCTGATGCCAGTGGCCTGGCTGTAACACTGATCCCATGACATGGACACTTTCTTAATGACTGACCATAATCAAGTATATAGATCATGAGTTGTGAACCCCCTCTTCTTTTACAGCTCATTGAAGCCATGGCATCAGCATGGTAGCCAATTGACTTATACGGTGATGAAAAGTCTCCAATCTATTTCTCTTTCATTGCAAAAATACTTTTGCTAGTATTCTGGCATAGTGTGCACACAAGGGCCAAGTCCAAGCCATGTAAACGTTGAACTAAAGTCATGACCATGTGTATTCTGATTAATGATTAGCTGGTTTTACGGCAGTTAAATATGATTTACCCTTTATCCATTGTGCCTAATGGCCTGAAATTACCTTTTACATTGGGTTGTGAAGACTGTCCTCTATGAAACCTTACTAGGAGGGTTTAGGGCTGCAGCCCTGTTTGTTCAATGATAAACTAATCTATAACATTGCTTTGGCGCTCTGTTGATCAACATGTCCTCAAGTACCACCAAATCAAGTTTGCAGTGCTGGTTGCAAACATTGGGAGTATTTAGTGAACAGTGCAAGGTACAAAGTGCAATAATCCCATAACAAGAAGTATAATGTAGATTTTAATAAGTAGACCGTTTTTAAATGTTTTTTTATTGAAAATGCCTGATGGTCCTTTGACCTAACATGCTGATAATTACTTTGAATAATATAATTAGCAGCAAATATATAGGAACTTTGAGGCTAGATGAAATTCCTTTTTTTTTTTCTTTCCCTCTTCCTTTTTCTTAGATGCGGTGTTTGCTTTCCAGCTTCGTAATCCTGTTCATAATGGACATGCATTACTGATGCAAGACACCAAGCTTCATCTGCTGGATAGGGGCTATAAGAACCCTGTCCTTCTCTTACACCCTCTGGGAGGGTGGACAAAGGATGATGATGTTCCACTAGACTGGCGCATGAAACAGCATGCCGCTGTGCTGGAAGAAGGCGTTCTGGACCCAAAGTCAACCATTGTCGCCATTTTTCCCTCTCCAATGCTGTATGCAGGACCCACTGAGGTGAAAACCTTTTCTTTCTTCTATTATGCATAAATATTAAAGCTGAACTCTTGGAAACCTGAAAATTCTTCTATGGAGTGGGGATGCATCCTCCCTGCAAAAGTTAACTGCTTGTTTAGTCTAGGGCAGGGGGGTCTCCAAACATTCTATGAAATGGGCCAGTATACTGTCTTTCAGGTTTTTGTTGGGGCAGGCTCGTCAGTGGAAACAAGCAGTGCCCCATTGTTGGTTTTAATGGGAGGAATAGTGTCCCCTTTTGGTATCGGTGAGAGGAATGGTGTGCCATCATTGGTGTCAGCTGGAGGAGCAGGATACCAAGGGCTGGATAAAGGCAAGCAAAGGGCCACATCCAGCCACTGGGTCACAGTTTGGTGACCATTGGTCTAGGGCAGTGTCTCAACCTTTTATGCAGTCAAGGTGCCCTTTAAAATTCTTTGCAATCTTGAAAACTAAAGGAGTTTTTTTTTTTTTTTTACAGAATACAGCATACAGCTGTACATGTAGGACACCTAATGGTAGAGATGATTTTTTTTTTTTTTTTTTTTTTCTTCCAAAGCAAACACACATTTGCCCACTGGTACTGACTAGTATTCCAATGTTTTTCTTCTCCTTCAGTTTCTCTCAAACTCGGAGAGAGTGTTGCAGGGAAGGGGAAAACAAGGTGTTGTGCTGGTGCTCGATGTCCCTCTTATCAATGGATGACATTGTTGGTTGTAATGTCGCCAGCAGCTATAAAGTTGTAATGGTACACAATGAAAACCTGTGGCTTTTTATAATTAAAAGGCAGGCTTCATTCTCCTGCTGGCTTTAATCATTTTTGGGCAATTTTTAGGCACCCCTGAAAAAACCCCAGGACACCCTGGTTGAAAAAGGCTGGTCTAGGGGATGGTAAAAAAAAACAATTTTACTTACCTGTTTGGCAGTTGATTCTCCCTTACCATCCTCACATCCAATTCAGGGCTAGGACCCTGTGTCAGTCTTAGACCTACGACCACGAGTCTGCAAACTTTTCAGTACGAGGGCTATATCACGTTTTTACAAATATTCTTAGACAAAATAAATCTGTTTGATACACGAATGAATAGCATTTAAAAGTTTTGCTTGGAAGGGTTTTTTTTTTTTGTAATTGGGAAATGATTCACAGCAACAGAGAAAGAACTTCTGTTAAAGAAAGCAAAGAAATACCAAATAAACTATAAGTTCTATATTACATGAGAGTCCCCATCAGGGTCCACTCTTATCTTACAAACACGTGCAGTGGGTCTTGGGAGTCTGGTGGTCCTAGCAGCCAACAGCAGTAAAATAACAGCACAGTATCCTTCCTGGAGACTGGTGAATGGAGAAAATTATGTATTGTTTAATTTTCTCTGTGCTAGAGGAGAAAAGTGTAAAATAAATTGACGTTAATTTGAAAAACAAAATGGCTAAATCAGGGTCTGATCTAATTCAGGATCATTTGTTTTTTTAAATCCTACCTAAAATTCACTAACTAGTGTTAGTGTGTTTTAGGTGGGATGAAAAAAAAAAAAGGATGCATTGTCTCTTACATCTACCCTCTGTTACAGGTTCAGTGGCACTGCAGATCTCGTATGATTGCTGGATCCAACTTTTATATTGTGGGGAGAGACCCAGCTGGCATGCCACATCCTGAGACTAAAGATGACCTTTATGAGCCAACACATGGGGGAAAAGTGCTCAGCATGGCTCCAGGTTTGACCTCTGTAGAAATCATTCCCTTTAGAGTGGCAGCCTACAACTCCAAGTCCAAAAGCATGGAATTCTATGATAATGAAAGGTAAGGAAAAAAAATTGACATATTCCATTTAAAAATGAGTTATATTGTGCAAAGGCTGTTATCTTGATTTTACTATTTATTGAGTCGCTGCTCCGGAACAAGCATGCAGACAGTAAAATCTGAACTCCACTCATGCTTGTTCCAGAGCAGCAGCTTGCAAGGCAGTTAAGCGTGGAGCAGGATGACACAACTGGATTTTGTGTCTTAAGAACAAAGTCCACAATGTCAGCCCCATATATCTGTGCTTATGAAGTGCTTACTGTGATCCTGTGGTAGAACAGAAAGCCTTTTCCCCAGATAGACACTATCCTTAAAGCTGATCTCCTCCAGCATTTAGCGACATTTAAATAGCATGTTTGGACCAGGCTGGCGTAAACAAACTATTACCTTCAGGCCCCTTTTATACAGGGCAGAATCAGTCAAGTGGATCTGCCTGCTCAGCTGCCTTATCCCCACTGAGCATGCAGTTGACCGTTCCATTTCTGTTGTGCTTGTGCAGAGCAGATACAGCCTGCTGTTCTGTATGGGGCAGTCAGGTGTAGATGGACCGCCTGTCAGTTTACATTTGACTGTCATCTGATCCGATTGACAGATGGGGAACGTATTCCTTTGTCGGACCGGATGCAGGCATGTGTAAACGGACTTATGTCTAATTAAATCTGCTTCCCATAGAGAACAATGGGTGGCCCTATCAGGCTTGCCTGAAAAACAGAAAAGCGGACCTTACTGGTCCATCCGTGTGAAAGGGGCCTTACTGGGTGGGATGCATCAGTTGTGTGCTCTGTATAGACTGTATGTAGTCTCAGCTACAGCACTATGTTCTGGCAGTGGGATGGCAACTGCCGCCCAGCTCCTGGAACAAGCACTGCTCAGCCCATCCAGTGGAGCTTTGTATTTATGAATGAATACAAGCTCCCTATGATTGGCTGAGAGGCAGGCAGATGGCATCAGTGTCTGTGACTCAGCCAATCACTGGAAGCTTTGTATCCATAGAATACAGAGCTCCCTGTGAATGGGCTGAGCCCTACTCTATTTTGTTCCAGGAGTGGGATGGGGAGTTCCCATAGCACTGCCGAAATACAGCACTGTATACTCTATGTAGCTGAGGCTATATAGACTTTATACAGCGCTCTCAGCTACTGCATCTGTTAAATAACCCGCTTGGTCCAAACAATTACCTTCACCATAAGCTGGATATCCGCTTAACTTAAATGATTCCTGGAGCATAGAACAAATCAAAAATGGCATATTACATCATTTTGACTGTGGCCTGTACAGTTGTCACTAGGAACTGGGGAAAGGTACCCATCCTGAAAATCATAATTAGTACCTGAAATGGACTCCCATCGATCAGGTGGAACAGATGCTCTCCTAAGAGACACAAATCACAACTTCCTTACCACATGGTCCCCCTGGCTATACTACGGTAGTGCTAAAAGATTAGACATTGATCACACAATACCATGTGAATGTGCTTACAAATGACCACTAACTATATTTCCCAAGTATGTTCACAGGGCTGATAGCTTGACTAAATGTTTCTCGCCTTGTATCATTTCCTTAAATTCCTTAATTACTCTCTTTACATTTATGACCCTAAATAAGGATTATTCTTGTATACAGTGCCTTGAAAAAAGTATTCATACCCCTTGAAATTGTCCACATTTTGTCATGTTACAACCAAAAATGTAAATATATTTTATTGGAATTTTATGTTCTAGACCAGTGGTTCTCAACCTTTCTAACGCCGCGACCCCTTAATACAGTTCCTCATGTTGTGGTGACCCCCAACCATAAAATTATTTTCGTTGCTACTTCATAACTGTAATTTTGCAGTAGGAGGAATAGTGCCACGTCATTGGTGTCAGTGGGAGGAATAGTGCCACGTCATTGGTGTCAGTGGGAGGAATAGTGCCCCGTCATTGGTGTCAGTGGGAGGAATAGTGCCCCGTCATTGGGAGGAATAGTGCCCCGTCATTGGTGTCAGTGGGAGGAATAGTGCCCCGTCATTGGTGATAGTGGGAGGAATAGTGTCCCGTCAATGGGAGGAATAGTGCCCCGTCAGTGGGAGGAATAGTGCCCCGTCAGTGGGAGGAATAGTGCCCCGTCAGTGGGAGGAATAGTGCCCCGTCAGTGGGAGGAATAGTGCCCCGTCAGTGGGAGGAATAGTGCCCCGTCAGTGGGAGGAATAGTGCCCCGTCAGTGGGAGGAATAGTGCCCCGTCAGTGGGAGGAATAGTGCCCCGTCAGTGGGAGGAATAGTGCCCCGTCATTGGTGTCAGTGGGAGGAATAGTGCCCCATCATTGGTGTCAGTGGGAGGAATAGTGCCCCATCATTGGTGTCAGTGGGAGGAATAGTGCCCCGTCAGTGGGAGGAATAGTGCCCCGTCAGTGGGAGGAATAGTGCCCCGTCAGTGGGAGGAATAGTGCCCCGTCAGTGGGAGGAATAGTGCCCCGTCAGTGGGAGGAATAGTGCCCCGTCAGTGGGAGGAATAGTGCCCCGTCAGTGGGAGGAATAGTGCCCCGTCATGGGTATCAGTGGGGGGGGGAATAGTGCCCCGTCATGGGTATCAGTGGGGGGGGGAATAGTGCCCCGTCATGGGTATCAGTGGGGGGGGGAATAGTGCCCCGTCATAGGTATAAGTGGGGGGAGGAATAGTGCCCCATCGTTGGTGTCAGTGGGAGGAATAGTGCCCCATCATTGGTATTAGTGACACCAATGATGGGGCACTATTCCCACTGACACCAATGATACTTACCTTGCAGACCCCTGCTCCAGCCTGGGCTCGCTCGCTCCCTCCCTCCCTCTCCCATGGTACCAACACTTACCTGTCAGATGTCTTCCTTCTCCGGCCGCTCTCCTCCTCTTCACTCGCTCGATCTTCGCGGTGCTGCTCGGCTCCTCCTCTCCAAGCTCCACCTCTTTGCCGGTGATTGGCCGCCTGTGTGCCTCTCCTGAGCTACAGTGCCGGCGGCCAATCACAGGCGAGGATTGATCTCGAGGTGTGTCCAGATGACAGGGGCGGCATGTCATCCCGCCCACACCTGGAGACGGCGGTGGCGGCGCGGTGTCTCGGTTCCTAAGACCATCGGAAATATGTGTTTTCCGATGGTCTTAGGCGACCCCTGTGGAAGCGTCGTTCGACCCCCAGGTTGAGAACCGCTGTTCTAGACCAACACAAAGTGCCATATAATTGTGAAGTGGAAAGAAAATGATAAATGGTTTTCAAAAACTTACAAATATTTGAAAAGTGTGGTGTGCATTTGTATTCAGCCCCCTTTACTCTGATACTCCTAACTAAAATCTAGTGGAACCAATTGCCTTTAGAAGTCACCTGATTAGTAAATAGAGTTCACCTGTGTGTAATTTAATCTTAGTATAAATTATAGCTGTTCTGTGAAGCCCTCAGAGGATTGTTAGAGAACATTAGTGAACAAACAGCATCATGAAGGCCAAGGACCACAACACAGGTCAGGGATAAAGTTGTGGAGAAATTTAAAGCAGGGTTAAGTTATAAAAAAAAATATCCCAAGCTTTAAACATCTGACGGAGCACTGTTAAGTCCATCATCCGAAATTGGAAAGAGTATGGTACAACTACAAACCTACTAAGCCATGGTCATCCACCTAAACGGACAGGCCAGGCAAGAAGAGCATTAATCTGAAAAACAGCCAAGAGGCCCATGGTAACTCTGGAGGAGCTATAGAGATCCACAGCTCAGGTGGGAGAATCTGTCCACAGGACAACTATTAGTTGTGCACTCCAAAAATCTGACCTTTTATGGAAGAGTGGCCATCGTTGGGAAAAAAAGCCATAAGAAGTCCTGTTTGCAAGAAGCCATGTGAGGGACACAGCAAACATTTGGAAGAAGGTGCTCTGGTCAGATGAGACCAAAATTTAACCTTTTGGCCTAAAAGCTATGTGTGGTGGAAAACTAACACTGCACATCACCCTGAACACACCCTCCCTACTGTGAAACATGGTGGTGGCAGCATCGTGTATTGAGGATGGTTTTCTTCAGCAGGGATAGGGAAGCTGGTCAGAGTTGATGGGAATATGGATGGAGCCAAATACAGGGCGATCTTAGAAGAAAACCTGTTAATCTGCAAAAGACGTGAGACTTCCAGCAGGACAATGACCGTAACCATACAGCCAGAGCTACAATGGAATGGTTTAGATCAAAGCATATTCATGTGTTAGAATGGCCCAGTCAAAGTCCAGACCTAAATCCAATTGAGAATCTATGGCAAGACTTGAAAATTGCTGTTCACAGGCGCTCCCCATCTAACAGAGGTTGAGCTATTTTGCAAAGAAGAATGGGCAAAAATTTCACTCTTTAGACGTGCAAAGCTGGTAGAGACATCCCCAAAAATACTTGCAGCTGTAATTGCAGTGAAAGGGGTTCTAAAAGTATTGACTCGGGGGGCTGAATACAAATGCATGCCACACTTTCACAATTTTGAAAGTCATTTAACCTTTTCCTTCCACTTCACAATTATGTGTCACTTTGTGTTGGTCTACAACATAAAATCCATATAAAATACATCTACATTTTGTCATTTTATAGCCTAAAACATTTCAAGGGGTATGAATACTTTTTCAAGGCACTGTATGTCCTAATTCTGACTGCAGTAAAGATCTTTGATAGGTCATTTTTTAAATATAGATGTTTATACAGACACCCTATAGGGCCTAACTAGTGAGCTCTTTGTTATACATTTACTGCACCAGAGAACACTAAATCAATATTTTTACACTCATAATTCCAGATTCAGATGTCATGCCCTCTAAAATAATGCTGTATGATTTTTTTTGATAAGAGAGTAATACCACAGAGGATAGATTATGTCTCTAGTACCTTTTTATATGCTTGTATTCTTTACATTTCATCTATTTTTTGTTATGTTTTGTAAGTGTTCTTGAATAAATTACACACATGCAAATGCTACACAAACAAAACAAAATGCTGTGCAATATGTTTATAATAAAGTGAACTGTGATGTTGGCTTTCTGCTGGCATGTAAGAACAAGCATCAGGTGATGGATGTTATGGTAGAGGAGGTACCAAGTACATGGAGTGAGAACCTCACCTTTCCACATCCAGCATTAAAGGATAAGGTCACTTTTTGGGAAAAATAATAAAATGGACATATTTTTGCAGAAAAAAAATGTGCATTTATTTTTTCCCCCCTAAGGAGCCTGGAAAGCATTGCACCTGTGATCAGTGGATCAAGGGTACAATGCCAGGCACCTGCAGACAAGCTCTACAACTGTTAGCTGTACCTTCATATGGGCTGACTGTTTACAAGCTGCAGAGCTTGTGAATGGACAACGCTGCTACTCATCAGCAATCCCGCAGTCCATTCAGAACTACAAGCAGTTGGCCACAATGGCTGATGGTAGTTGTAGTTTGGGCATTCACAGGAAAGCGTTATTTTTAAATAGTGACAGCAGGCACAGGGAGAAGATCCCCCGCTCGCTGTCACAGGGAGAGGCTGCAGGTACAATTACAGACTTTTAGTCTATTTATTCACAGATTTCTGTAAATGGTGGGCACACACAGCCACTTCATTCATTCACAGGGACCTGTGAATGAATGAACTGCAAGTCCTGTCTGCCATGGTGGCAGGTGGACTTGTAGTTCTCAGTGGACTACAATCTTCTCCGACTGACCACCTGTACAAGAGTACGAAACAGAGAGCTGGAAGAAGTGTATGCAGGCGCCTGATACTGCTCGTACAATCAGCAATGCTTTCCATTTGTTTAGTTTACAGGAGCCTGCAGTTTTTTTTTGTTTTTTTTTCCAAGGTTGAACCTAGCCTTTTAACTAACGGAGTTCTATATCTTCCTTCTATCACTGATCTCTCTACTCCTCATTTCCAGGCACAATGAATTTGACTTCATCTCTGGAACGCGGATGAGAAAACTGGCACGCGAAGGTGAAAACCCTCCCGATGGCTTTATGGCCCTCAAGGCCTGGAAAGTTCTAACTGACTATTATTGCTCTCTAGAAAAGAACTATTGATTTGAGCCAAAATGTACAAATTCCAGTGCAAGTCATTTTTAATCTAGCAATTTTTTAGAACTGAAATTATATAAAAATCTTTTCTTATACTAGTTAGTAAGAATATTTTATAGATTTTAATACATTTCTTATGGCTTTTTAAAATTAAATTGTTCCAGTAAAATTGAAGTTGAACTTTATACCTAACCTCAAAAACTCCCCCCTTTCCCTGCAGTGGATCATGGACACTGAAGATGAGCAGATCCATTTACATGTTTGTCATATTTAAAGATACTGCAGTAACTGGCATTAATGGATTTGCAGCGATTTTCAGTGAAAAAAAAATTTATTTTTTAGTTTTGAAAAACGTTTGGAAGGCCTAGAATCTGAATCAGATGATATTGCTGTCTTTGACCCCATTGCAGAGATTTACCCTTAAAAAGGAAGTAAAAGCATTCTGTTTGGGTACACACCATAATTTAAGCACTTCTGTTTAGTGGGTAATGGAAATGTGTCCATTCTTATCCTTTTTTCCTGGTCTTTGTCGGGCAGTTTCCCATCACTTCTTCACAGTCACAAGGATAGGGATCAAAGGGAATTCTCCCTAATGGGACCACAGGCAGCAATAAAAACCTGACAGGCTATCAAACCCCTCCCCACTGGGTTAAATATGTTTTGACTGGAGTTGGGTTTAATACCCTCACCTCAAAATGTTTTTGCTTACCAATTAGGCCACTCTGCCTTTGAGTACTTCATCAATAATGCTATCTAAATAAACTATGAATTATTTCATTTTGGCCATGCCCATTACCCAGGTATCTATCTGGCAGCTTTAGAATAGATCATCAAAATATATTTCTGATACCAAAGCTATACAAATATTTACATTGTTCTTTATATTATATAAGTCCTCCCTCTACACCAGTTATGAAGCCATTGTTGGGTCCACCCTGCTTCCTCTTAACAACTATAGATAGACTTCACAGTGGAATCAGAGTGATTATAAAATGCATAGATTAAAGCAGTGTTTTCAACCTTTTTTGTGCAAAGGCACACTTTTTTCATGAAAAAAATCACGAGGCACACCACCATTAGAAAATGTTAAAAAAAATTATTGAAAAACTTTTTGACTTGAGGGCCGCAATGGGTTCATATATTGGACCCGGGGGCCGGACCAAGAGTAGATGAATGATGTGTATGTGTCATCCATAGTAAGTATAGTAATATTCCCCCATAGTAAGCATCGTAATTCATCCCCCCTATCGTAATTCATCCCCCCTATCGTAATTCATCCCCCCTATAGTAATTCATCCCCCATATTAAGTCCCCAAGCCCCCCCGTGTCAATTCACTTACCTTTGCTCCACGCGTTCCTCTCGCCGTTCCGGTGTAGCATGAAAATCTGTCTCCTATGAGGATCTGTCCCCCTCGACGTATCTGCGCATGTGCCAGTTTCAGGCATTAGCAGCCGATCGGTGATCTCTGGCACATGCGCAGATACGTCGAGGGGGACAGATCATCCTGACAGTATCACGCTCCGCGGGCCGGATTAAAAGGTCCGCCGGGCCGTAGTTTGCCCATTGCTGTTCTAATGATTGGTCTATTTGTGAGCCGAGGCCACATGTTACGGATGAAATTGCAATTTTTCCCACGGCACACCAGACAATATCTCACGGCACACTAGTGTGCCGTGGCACAGTGGTTGAAAAACGCTGGATTAAAGGATAAGTTCACCTTTGTATAAAAATAAAATAATAAATGCACATCATTTTGCAGGTAAAAAAAAATGTGCATTCTTTTTTCTTACTAGAAGTCTGCAAAGCATTTCACCTGTGATCAGCAGATCACAGGTGCAATCTTGGGCTCCTGCAGACTGTCCGTGTAGCTGTCTGCTTGTACGGGCATGCAGTTATTGGATGACAGGAAGCACCAATGAACTACCTAGAGCGCTCAACAGCTCCCTAGCAGTTCATTGAGAACAAGAAGTCATCAACCACACAGGCTGTCAGTATGTGTAGTTCTCCCATTCACAGCTGGTGATGGCGGGTGTGGGGAGAGGATCCCTGGCCCACTGTCACAATGGGGGATTGGGGGCTGCAGTAACAGGAACATGTTCCATCCTAAATACGGCTGTAATATGTTACAATAGGTAAATTTATACTTTAATGAATTACAAAAAAAATTGCTGCCTCATCTTTGCTCTGAGAAGTACACAGAATATTGTATAGAGGCTATAGATAAAATAGCAATTATAAACCATGTATGCCTTAAACATGGAACTTTACCCAAAATGCAGTAATCATTGATAACACTGCTGCCTGTGTAGAGATGGCCATACTATGATTTTCACACAAACGCCAATGCCCCAAAAGGCCAAGATTTTATTACCATGATCCATTGTGTTAGGAGTTATAAGCCAGACTTTTTTTTTTAAATTGTCTGCACTGTCTCAAGGTAGCACTACATGGACCAAGACTAACAGTATAAATGTTATCATTCATAAGACAATTACCTCATGGATGGAGCGAATGTGATCAGGTGAAACTGTACAGATGAATAAAAGTAACTTGCCATTCGAGATTACTACTTTTACAGGCACTAAATGTTAATACTTTGCATATGGAGGATCATCAAAGGAACAATTGTCCTTTCACACATGACCCAACCTTTTATTTATAGCCACCTTATGGGATTTGTTTTAACAAGTGCATGTTGGGGGTAGGGGGTACAGTTGCTTTCTTTAACCTCCTTAGCGGTGTTCCCGAGTGTAGCTCGGGGTAAAATTTCTATACCAAGAGCGGTAACCCCGAGCTACACTCGGGCTTACTATGCGGCGTTCTCTGGAGGTCCCTGCAGCACTTACCTTGTCCTTCGCTCCCGCGATGTGTCCCCTCCAGCGTCCCCAGCCATCTCCTCCGGCTGATGCCGGCATCCGGCTTCTGTGTTCCAGTCCCTGTGACGTCGGGACGTACAGGCGCCAGACCTGGCGGGAAATTTGAATTTTTTTAAAAAAATGTCATTTTTGCTGTCATTGCTATTTCAATGCATTTCACATACATTTTGTCCCTACTGCTTTGTCCTGTGCCCTGCCTGCATTTTGAATGTTCTTTCTGCCTAGAAACTTAGAAAAGTCCATGGCATCCAAAAAGCGTCCCTTTACGTCAAAAGCGGTTTTAGAACAGCGATAGTAAATCAGAACCACTTGCAGAATTGAGTGATGATTTGTGGGGAAATTAGTCATCAGACACTGAAAACAATTTTGCGACTTTGCTCAGCAATGTGCAAATTTGCCTCTGTATTTCAAATTTCAGTGTTTTTGGTTTGATTATATTATTGAATTAAATTTATTATTATTTTTTATGATTATTTATTAAATTATAATTTATGATTTATTTCAAATTTTATCATATCCGGAATGTTTAATAGACTCTTGTTCAGAGTTATCCTAAAAATTACAGCCTACAATAAAAAACTACATATTTCAATGCAAAAAAATGGTACCGCTTTCAGCACAAAAAATCGGAAAGAATCATACCGCCGAGGAGGTTAAAGAGTCTGATCTTTAGGAAACCAAACGCTGTAAATCATGATATTCAAACAGAGCTGTCATCCATTCTAAATCTGAGATCGTTTTTTTTCATTGCCTTTAAAAAGGCACTGGAACCAATTATTTTCCTGGCTTGGATCTACATGGAGGCACACTACCTTAGCTGAACACAGCAGTGGCTGGATTCTGATCTATAACTTTTTTTTTTTTCCCCAAACGGACACTATAAAGAACTGGATTCTGATCTATAACTTTTTTTTTTTTCCCCAAACGGACACTATAAAGAACTACTGCATACATAGCTTATCCTAAGCAGACATTAGGAAAGCCTGAGAAAAGAGGGACCAAGCAGAGCACAGCCAGGTGCACGTTGCCTTAACTAGCAAAAATAATAAAGACTTGGGTTTTCCTACTGCTATAGGTAGTGGATGAGGGGTTAGCATCCCTAGTCAAAAGCAAACCTAACTGGGAGAAATACCCCTGTGTAAGCTATAAAACAATCAGAAGTGCACGATATTAGAAAGGCTTTATCCTACCCCCTCAGAAAATATAGGAAAAAAATGAAAACCTGCGTGTTCTACTTCAACTAATATCCGTTTTGTAAATAATGCTGCAGACATGCATTTGTTGTTTGACAATTGTCTGCACAAATTTGTATTTAAGTAAAAAAAAGTTGGTAGATTATTTTAAAAATAATATAATTATGTGTACACTTATTGTAATAATGGACCAAATTTGTCTTCTGTTAATGAACTATTGTCCTGTCACTATATAGTTTTGTATAACTGGAGGAAAAGTGTTGATCTGTGCTAGAACAGGGGATCAGCCATAGTCTTTGGGATATAAGAACGTAAGGATGTAGCCCTTTTTGAGCATTAATTATGAAGGAGCCATGTTGATACAAATGAATGTCTGTACGTTTTCTTTGTTTATTTTGATTATGTTATAATTTTGATAATTTCATTAAATGTGTATTTATTGAAAGATGGAACACAATTCTCATGTTTTTTTTTTTAACAATGTTTTGTCTTTACCAATTGACTCTCTCTGAATGCTACATGAATACTACTTAGTTTGCATACAAAATACATTTTTATATACTTAACTTTCACCTTGTTTTATATTTTGAAAAAGAAAAAAAAAAAGTTGGTATGCGATGGCCTTTTGTCTTTTTTTTGTTACTGCAGCAGTGTTCACATTGGAACCTACTTTAGCTTTCCTCTCACTTCCTCCCTGTCTCTATGGTGGCGATAACAAGTATATCCAACCTATTCCTTACCTACTCTTTCCAAATACCGTTTATAAAAACAGACAGACATTCTTTATAACAAATGTGATTACAGGGCTATTTTCTGTATTAAAGTA
Organism: Staurois parvus; assembly: GCF_062004578.1. Taxonomy (NCBI): domain Eukaryota; kingdom Metazoa; phylum Chordata; class Amphibia; order Anura; family Ranidae; genus Staurois; species Staurois parvus. The sequence continues at coordinate 3,329,000 of NW_028318099.1, forward strand.
ATAAAATGTGTTCAAGATATTAAGGCATATAAACAGCGTTTGAGGGCTAGCTCCCATATTGTTTTACAAGAGATGCTATAGAATTGTGCCACCACCAATGGAAAAAAACAAAAAACCAAAGGCTTAAAAAAAAAAAAAATGCTCTACGTCATGTTCACTCGCACACCTTGCAATGGCTTCCTTTCATTCCCATTTAACAAGAAAATGCTGGACTGGTAAGTGCATATCTCATCATGGAGGGAAATTCTACATGTCCTGGGCTGCATAAAACCCTGAGCACATGGGCTGAATTTCACCCAAAATCAGCTGGTACAGTAGATACTGGCCAACATTCAGCCCATGTGTACAGGTTCTTGTTTGACAGAAGCCAATCTCACTTCTGTCGAACGAGTGTGCTGGTAAACCAGAAGCCGATCAGAATATGATCAGCGCTCTCAGCTTGGAGAGCATTGCACCAGCAAACTGTGACAGTAAGCAGGGGTGAATATTCCCTGCTAGATGTCACAATTGGGGATGGGGGGCAGTACGACTGTAACATGTTACACCCTGAATATGGATGTAACAGGTTACAAAAGGTGAATGTATTAGTTAACTGTGCTGTCCACTAACATCACAATGTGGCTGGCAGAGGTTAAGAGAAACAAGTAGTGAAAATGTATATATGTATGTACGTACTGCTAAACTTTACTTCTGACAATACTACTTACCTGGACCTAGTGGGAAGAGATATCTGGGATGACATTGCTGAAAATGCTACCTGGCTCGTTATCCTGAGCCATGACTTCAATTCTGAGTCCTTTACCTGAAGAATTCATAATTTCCTATGATGCTTTGCTTTAATGCATTCTGATGCATCAATTAGTCTGCTAGCATTCAAAGCAAACCTTGCTACCACCTTGGGGCCCAGCATTACAAGCTGCCAGGCCATCTCACAAACTTCTGCAGGTGTTTCTTGCCAAATTCCATAGTGTTTTATTCAAATACAAATCATTTAAATCAGGTGATCATTGAAATGCTTCAATACATTTGCACCTCAGCATGCTTAATCAAAGAATAAAATGCTTAAAACTTGGCAAGAATTGTGTGCAAATCCTTTGTACCCATCATTTGTGACAGGTGTACTATAAAGTGGTAGTGACCTCTTTCTATTTTATAATAAAGCTTATCAGTAGGTAAAATGAAGATCTCCTAAACATTGGAGATATTCCAGTGAGCAGCAACCAGTAACGTTACCGGCACATGCTCTTTGAAAGGACAGCATACTCATGCTGTCCCTTCAGAGCTCTGTGCCGTGGCTGTGACTCCCATGCACATGAGTGACACCAATGCAGCTCAGCCAAATGGCTGGGGCCCGCAAACTCGAAAGGAAGACCAGGTGAAGATGAAAGCCCTGTCAGCGGTGACAGCACACCACTGGAGGGCTTTGTTTCAAGGCAAGTCTCTCTCTGCAATGCATACTAACACATTATGATTTTACCTTGCAGGGAGGCTTTTTTTTTTCTTGGAGCTTTACTACCGCTTTAAGCGAGAATGTTCTCTGGACCAGGGTTCTGTTTTACAGGACAGCCGAGTGTAATCTGTACTCTCATTTCAATAACAAGTTCTTGTTTATGACATCAAAGTTTGTACAGAACAAGGTATATATATATATATATATATATATATATATATATATATTAAAAAAAAAAAAGTGCACAGCAGAAATATCCAAAACTCACCATCCTGTGTCTGCATCTCACTGTACCATTTACCTGTAGAAGAAAACCCTGCACATTTGTTTCAGCAGATGTATAGCAGAGAAAAAGTTATTTTGGTACATTACATATTTAATGTACACGCTTCAGTGACATATTCAGAATGGTAGTGAAAACAAACTGATAACAAATGTTTTATACATTCTCCATCAAAAAAGTAAATATACATGGCAAGCAATCCATGACAATCAGCATATGATATGATCTTAACAGAGCCACATCTAGCAAGATGCCAACAAATGCCACAAAAATACAACAATGCATCCTTTTTCTTAAAAACTGCAAAAAAAAAAAAAAAAAGCAATAGGCGGTATCAAGAATTGCTAGCACTTTTACCAAGTGATTTTATTTATCTGGTACTGAAGGGTTAAACCACTTGATGGCAGTCATTAGTCCTTCAACACAGTGAAATCATACAAGCAAAGTAGATGTGGTGACTTCCCAACAGTGGTTAATGAGCCCAGTAGTATCAGAATAAAACTGAACCTGCAAAGATGTGAGATTTTTTTTTTAATGATTGTGAACACAGGATTCACCAATCTCAAAACCCCACGTGTACGCTGTGTTGCCTCTCCCCCTGAGCTCAGGAGAAGAGAGCACGTGCAGGGATTTAAGACTGGTAAATCTTCTGTTCACAAGTCACTTGTTGCCTACAGCAGTCAGAATGGTCTTTCATTCTCTTATAGTGAGACATTAGAGGACAACTTTTGTTGATATGGGTTACATGAACTGTTTCTCCATCAGATTTATTTACAGGTGAAACTCAAAAAATTAGAATATCGTGCAAAAGTTCATTTATTTCAGTAATGCAACTTAAAAGGTGAAACTAATATATGAGAGACTCATTACATGCAAAGCAAGATAGTTCAAGCCTTGATTTGTCATAATTGTGATGATTATGGCTTACAGCTCATGAAAACCCCAAATCCACAATCTCAGAAAATTAGAATATTGTGAAAAGGTGCAATATTCTAGGCTCAAAGTGTCCCACTCTAATCAGCTAATTAAGCCATAACACCTGCAAAGAGTTCCTGAGCCTTTAAATGGTCTCTCAGTCTGGTTCAGTAGGAATCACAATCATGGGAAAGACTGCTGACCTGACAGTTGTGCAGAAAACCATCATTGACACCCTCCATAAGGAGGGAAAGCCTCAAAAGGTAATTGCAAAAGAAGTTGGATGTTCCCAAAGTGCTGTATCAAAGTACATTAATAGAAAAAGGTATGTGGAAGGGAAAAGTGTGGAAGAAAAAGGTGCACAAGCAGCAGGGATGACCGCAGCCTTGAGAGGATTGTCAGGAAAAGGCCATTCAAAAGTGTTGGGGACTTTCACAAGGAGTGGACTGAGGCTGGAGTCAGTGCATCAAGAGCCACCACACACAGACGGATCCTGGACATGGGCTTCAAATGTCCTATTCCTCTTGTCAAGCCACTCCTGCACAACAAACAACGTCAAAAGCATCTTACCTGGGCTAAAGAAAAACAGACCTGGTCTGTTGCTCAGTGGTCCAAAGTCCTCTTTTCTGATGAGAGCAACTTTTGCATCTCATTTGGAAACCAAGGACCCAGAGTATGAAGGAAGAATGGAGAGGCACACGCTGCAAGATGCTTGAAGTCCAATGTGAAGTTTCCACAGTCTGTGTTGATTTGAGGAGCCATGTCATCTGCTGGTGTTGGTCCACTGTGCTTCATTAAGTCCAGGGTCAATGCAGCCATCTATCAGGAGATTTTGGAGCACTTCATGCTTCTTTCCGCAGACGAGCTTTATGGGGATGCTGACTTCATTTTCCAGCAGGACTTGGCACCTGCCCACACTGCCAAAAGCACCAAAACCTGGTTCAATGACCTTGGGATTACTGTGCTAAATTGGCCAGCAAACTCGCCTGACCTGAACCCCATAGAGAATCTATGGGGCATTGCCAAGAGAAAGATGAGAGACATGAGACCGAACAATGCTGAAGGCCGCTATTGAAGCATCCTGGTCTACCATAACACCTCAGCAGTACCACAGGCTGATAGCTTCAATGCCACACCGCATTGAGGCAGTAATTGCTGCAAAAGGGGCCCAAACTGAGTACACATGCATGCTTATACTTTTCAGAGGTCCGATATTGTTCTATGTACAATCCTTGTTTTATTGATTGCATGTAATATTCTAATTTTCTGAGATTGTGGATTTGGGGTTTTCATGGGCTGTAAGCCATAATCATCACAATTATGACAAATCACAGCTTGAACTATCTTGCTTTGCATGTAATGAGTCTATCTCATATATTAGTTTCACCTTTTAAGTTGCATTACTGAAATAAATTAACTTTTGCACGATATTCTAATTTTTCGAGTTTCACCTGTATGCATGATAGGTCCCTGCACTAAAAAATTGGATCTGCTTGGTCATCACATATATGCAGCAAAGTGACAGTGTGTCTGCGAAAGGACCCTCAGATGTCCTATACGCACCTTCTAAGTGATCCTTCTCCACAGCCCAACACTGAATGATTGACGTTGGCGATGACAGGCCTCCAGACATGCGATATTGCGTGGATTTAGTGGCTGGCTGTTAGACCTGAGGACATGGGGATATGTAAAAATCAATCCTACTTACCTAGGTGGATACACCATTGATCCAATGCTGCATCTGCCTGTAGCCACCTCTACACAGAGAACTGTGGTCGAAGACCACGGATCGCTCAGTTCTTGGTCTTCAGATAGCAGAAAGCCAGTCCCCAGCTCCCTGCTCCGCCCCTCCAGTGCTCACTGTGGAGAGGGCAGGAGCAGCTGTCTCAGGCTCTCAGCAGCGAGCGAAGAAGCTAAGCCAGCTGCAGTTCAGGCATCTGGGTGGATCCTGACATTAAAGTCAGGATCCTTGCAGAGCCCGGACTGGCTGAGTGTTGACAGCCGACAACGGACTTTAGCCCACTATTGCCTGAATAGGGGTTACAGAGATGCAGAACAAAGATCACTGCTGTGACCTACAGGAGAAGTAAAGCCAAATAAGCTTTTGCACCCTACTTCTTTAATTTTTTAATATTCCAACAACTCCGTTATCTCAATGCTGAAGCTTTTGGTAACCCTATTTTGTACTGATCAAAAAACATGCATTTAATAATCTAACAATGTGTATGTACCCAAGCACTGTGTTTTCTTCAACTGCTGCCCTGAAAAGATTTTTGCAGGTCTACCCCAATTAGATTGTCCCTAATTCTATTATTTGACTATAATAAATGATAAACATTTTAATTGTTTCCAAAAATATGGTCCAGGGATCTGAATGCAAACATTGCTATCACAATAAATAAAACGTGAGATACCTATAAAAATAAGATCTAATTCCTTCATAGTGGTTTATGTTTGTATATAAGTGAACCTCCCAAGTCCACTAATATAAGCTAACAGAACGTGTTTTCATCTTCAGATTGGTTCCTTAGTACATGGCTGGACTCTGACATCCTTAAATTATATTCAAGCCCCAACTCCTGGTGCCATCTAATACCAGAGTCTATACTGGCCACAGACTGCCTAGCAGGGTGCCCATACTTTATCAGTAAGGATAATCTATACATATTTCACATTTTGGTGGACATGACAGGTTCACATTAAACCTCAATTTTACACTTAAATCCAATGTGTACTGAAAGAAAAAAAAAAGTATGTCTATGCTTTCATCTTTTACAATAGTCCAAATCATGAACTAGAGACATGGAACATCAAATTATTATTTAGTATGTAAAAAAGAAGATACATATCCCTACAGCATGCCACTTCATACAGCAGCCCAATGTGGTTTATTGTCCATTTGTTGGAATGCCGCTAGTCAATTTGCAGATAGACATGGTAATCTTACCAGGTAAACATGACCATACTCATTCAATACATTTTAGTCATTGTCAGCTGCTCACATGACACAACCAGAGAGGCAGTTTCCTCCCTGAAAGGCTCTTTATTTTATAGTGAATTGTTGCTGGAGTCCAGCAGTGGAGGCTGAAGTCCATAAGGATGGTGCTCCCCCCTCCTGGTGCATCATCCCTTACATGTCCCCTTTCTAGCTAACATCTTGGGTAATGTCAGTTGACCGGAGTTCAATCCAAACTAACGTGCATTAAACCTCCGTGGTTCGTTGCAGTCTTCGATTTCTTCATTTTGTCAATAGCTTTCATTAGATCTTGTTGCTGAATAGGCCGTATCTCCTCACCAGGGCTACAAAAGAATGGAGAGACAGTTGATCACTATTTGATTAGAGGTGGAGACAACAGATAGAAACATCACAAATAAAACTTCTCTGCAAATGCCACTCTGTGGGTATACGTCACTGCAATTTGCCACATGCTCATTATCCATGTCCTAATGGTGGACATATCAGTAAAGGAAATTTACAATCACAAAGTGAATTCTAAACCAAATCCATTCCGTATAGCCCACTGAGGGTACAGGTCAAGCTAGGAGTCTGCCCTGACTCCATATAATCCGCAGAACAAAGAAAGAAATCTCAGCCACCGCACACCATGCAAACCCAGCGTGTAACAGGTGATAGCAGACTCAGCCTAACTTGTGGCATGGACTAGATAAGAGTTAGGCTGAGGCTGCTATCACTTAATACACGCTGAGCTTGCATGGAGTGCAGTGGCTGAGATTTCTCTCCTTGTTCTGCACACAAAGTGAATACAACTACAAAAAACAAAGTCTGTAACTGTAAGCTGCACTTGGCTAGAAAACAGGTATTCAAAATGTCAACATGCTATCTATGTTATAAATGCACAAATACAGTACAAATTGTCACTACTAAAATGAGACTTCTATTCTGAGCAATTTTTGGTCAGGAAGGCTTAGGTCAAAACCAGCTCAAGGTTAATAAAAAAAAAAAAAGAAGAAAAGCCTGCAGGTGAGTAAAAACAAAAAGGTTTCTTTTCATGAGTTAACTGCTCTCAGTAAGAAAACCTGGCCATAAGTCAAAGATACCATTTCCAGAGGGGAACTGCTACCACCTTCCTGTGTTCCGCTCAAAGTCTAAATAGTCCAGGCGGTGAGCAATGTAGATTCATAGGTACACCAACCTTTCCTCGGCGCCACTCGTGACACAGTCCCTGACACACAGCAGAGCAGCATCCCGGCACATTTCCTTCAGGTCACTTCCAGAAAAGCTATCGGTATTTCTCGCGACCTGCGTCAAATCCACATCTAGGTCCACCTATTAAGGAAAAACCAGCCTTACAATGAATTCTATCATTCAAATATATGACTATATTATTGTCTTATTTAGGTGACAATCATTCTAGCAGAGTCCAGCGTACCTAGCCAAACTAATCATTGAGGCTAAGTTCACACTGTTCCATGTGCATGCAACGCAAGTGACAGAATATGCATAAAGGTGAACAGGCAGATATAATTGGTCCATACAGTTTCCACCATAGAACACACCAAACTGCAATCTATAGCTGTGAACCAACCACATAGCAAAGAATAGGATTTTTAATTGAAATGCATTTTCATTCAGCAAAATGCATGAATTTTGCTGCATGAAAATAGTGTGAACAAACTATGGCAAAAATGTGTGAAATGCTACTGTCATCCTATTTTCAGTTGCCAAGTTCTGAGGTTGTTGCTGTAATCCTTTCTTTAGTACTTTGCGAGTTATTGAATTGGAACAGACATGCAGGTTAGCAGTCCTGACTTTTCTGGCGGCATACTTAGCAAGATATCCCAGTTGGATTTCTGATGTTGACAGGGGAACACAGCCTAATCAAAACTGTCATATCAGGTCACTTAACATAAAACTCCTCTTATAAACAGGTAAAATGAAACAACTTAGCTGCTTACATTCTCATTCCTCAGTATGAGATTAAGAATTGCTTCTCGCTGTCTCAAAGACTGAAAAGGAAACAAGAGAAGTTATTAGTGCATGGAGAAATATAAAAGGAAGGCAGCCAAACTTTACTTGCAAAATATTTTAATTCTTTAATAGAGGTGCAATATTCAAATACGCGTCTGTAATTACATTGACGTAAATATTTGCATTTAGCAGAAAATAGAACAATCTTAAACTAATGCGATCCAGTGCACCTAGAGTATGCATGACAGCACAGCAGGCGCTGGGCACAAAGACTGGAAACCACCGAAAGAATGTAATGTCAAATCTACCAAAGCATCCAGTTGTCACCAAGCCATTATTCCTTATCTACTGAGCAGAGACTAGCCTTTTTCTTACAAAATGTTTTACTCTCCATGTAAAACACTTAAAATGCTAGGTAATGTTACCTCCTGTGAGGCTTATTCCATTCCCTAAAGTGGTTGTAAAGGCTCAAGGTTTTTTATCTTCATAAAGGGTAAAAAAAACAAAAAAAAAAAAACCTTCTGTTTGAGGCAGCCCCCTCAGCCCCCCCCCACTACTTATCTGAGCCCCAGCTCAATCCAGCGATGTGCATGACAACCTCTGCTCTCTGGGGACTCTTTCTCCTCATTCGCTGAGACAGCAGCAAGAACCAAGTCACTGAGCCAATGAGAAGAGAAAGCTGATACACAGTGTTTTTGCACAGAGAAGCCCCAATCCTCTTCTTCCGCTGGTGCTTCTGGCCCCCTCCCTCCTGCTGAATGCCCCCAGAGAAAGCAGCTTGCTATGGGGGCACCCAAACCATGTCACCAGAATGTGATGTACGGGCACCACTCCTCTCCTTCCACCAGACATGGTTTAGATAGAGAGAAGAGGAGGAGGTCACCTGACCTGATTTTTTTTTCATTTTTCAGAGATTGTTAGACACTTAATTTTTTTTTTAGACTTTCCAAACTGAATCTACCAATCAGAGCCTAGCAAAAGCCCCTGTGCCTCTACGGACATATATCTTTTCTCCATAAAACAAACTAAACAGTATGCAAGCACTCTGAAGGTCCTGCAAATACATTCCCAAACTACCCTGAAACCCAAGGAGTTTAATTATGCAAATCTAGAATCATTTTGGGAACTCAAACTGTACTTCAAGGTATAAATAGCCTCACTGATGAATGACAAGGTTCATCAGGATTTGCGCAACCCCAACTTTTGACGCTCATAAATCATTGTGTAGCACCAGCTAGCAAACATTATTTACAGTGATTGTAAAGGCTCAAGGTTTTTACCTTCATGCATTCTATGCATGAAGGTAAAAACCTTCAGTGTGCAGCAGATCCCCCAGCCCCCCTAATACCTGAGCCCCCTCTCGTTCCAGCGATGTGCACATGAGCCTCAGGTCTCCCATGTCTGTCTCTCCTCACTGGCTGAAACAGCAGAGGGAGACATTGGCTCCCGTTTCTGTTAAATCACATCGGCAGTTCAGGAGCAAGCCTGTTTGGGTGACCCCATAGCAAGCTGCTTGCTGTGAGGGGCACTTGGCAGGAGGATTCAGGATTGCCGGAGGGGGGACCTGAGAAGAGCAGGATCAAGGCTGATCTGTTCAAAACCATTGAACAGAGCAGGTAAGTATTACATGTTTATTATGAAAAGAAAAAAAGTAGCCTTTAAGTCATGACCAGTGGGTATAGCGGAAAGGCACCTCTTTTGTCACACTACTGTGCCTTTACAATGGCTTTAACATTTAATAATAATGGTAACCGCCATCATCATTCCATGATAATCAACATACCGGCTGGTTGATATGAAATCTGGTGGGCATTCTCCTCATAATTGCTGTGTCCAGATCTTGGGGGCGATTTGTGGCTCCCATTACAATCACCTGTAAAAAACTAATAGCATAAGAGACCCAGTATTTCAAAAGACATTGCCATGCAGATATTCTTATATAAAATACTATCATAGGCAGAAATGTCCAAATGAATGAAATACTTACACATGTAGACATATATATATATATATATATATATGAATGGAAAATGACTCTAGGAACAACTAAACCTAAATTATTTGGTAAACACTACTCAAAAATTACCGAGGTTCTGTCACAAGGTTACTAGGAATGTACTAAACTTTTATATATATATATATATATATATATATATATATATATATATTTCCATGAAGGCTTGCAACAATCACCTATCCGTGAAAAAGGTTAGACCATTACATTTTGCAGAAATAATTATATTTCTGGACACTTTTAGGTAGGATGTCAGGATCTACCTATTAGAGACTGACAATGCTGCTTTCCAAATAGTTGAAGCCCTGAAATACCCTTCTCTTTTTTTTTTCTTTTTACAGGCATTCATGCCACTGCTATTCTTGGAGCTTGGAGGGATGGTGGTGGAGACGCCCTGTGATGATCAGCCATTCTGCCAATGTCTCATCTCCCGGTCAAATAGCGCAGAGCGTGGCAGCAGCAGTCTAACTGGAGTACAGACACCATATGTAAAAGGCAGATACTTCACAGGCTTCTGCACACTAGGCCTTCCTTGTGATGAGCTGGGTGCGGGAGTGTGGCAGCAGAAGTCTGACCACAAAAGAACAGGCATGCTGTGCGTATGCATGGTTTCCTTTAGCTTGCATAAGGTAGTATCAATCTTCCCATTGCACTCTTTCCAGGATAAGGATTTAGGGGTAACGGGTGCTGCAACAACGACCAACTGGAACTGGAGACATCACAGATCAAATGTGCATATTTGCCAACACACCACGGATCATCAAATACATCCAAATCTTTAGTGAAGAATGATCACAGAAGACATAGTGCAATGTTTCAGAGCCGTACAGGGCCCCTTTGGCAGGCTTGTGAGCACATGCCTGACAGAGGGGTCCTGCGAAGCTCCGAAACATTGCACTTCGTCTTCTGTGATGTGATCATTTTTCAATAAAGATTTGGACGTATTTGATGATCCATGGTGTGTTGGCAAATATGCGCACTTGATCTGTAGCTTGCATAGACACATGTTCACTACGCCAGGGTGGATTTCTCTCCATGCCTGGTGTAGTCAAATTAAAACAGAAAAGCAGGAGGACTGGCAGAATGAACAGGTATTTCCTTGCCATTTTAGCAATACAAAGAGAACAGGATACTTTTTAATACAATTATACAATAAAACAGATAAATATCTGAAATATTACATTTTGGTGTAACACTCACTTTAAAAAAAAAAAAAAAAAAACAGCTGTTAGCCGTGGATAAATACCTGACAGCTATAATCTGTATCCAGTCCATCCCACAGACTCATAAATTGAGCTTTCATCATTGCTGTTGCCTCATGGTCATTGCTTGAACGACTCCGAAGGAAAGAATCTTTATACAGAAGAAAAATGTGAAAATATTAATATAATATATTTCGAAAGCAGATGCTGTATGATGACTGCATCTATCAATCTGTCCAATAATCATATAACCCATATGATCCCAAAGTAAGGCTCCAATTGAATGAAGATATTTTTGAATTGGAGGTCGTCTGCTTCCATTTCCAATCAAGTGGTAAAATGTGCGGATATATGGATATAATTCAACCTTAAATCTTATATCCAAGAAATATTGTGTTTTTTAATGGAAGGTTCCATTAAACTTGAAATAAAGTTAAACTACTGGTATTCTCAGTAAGAAATTTACCAATTTCATCAATGAAGATAATAGATGGCTGAAGTTTCACTGCCAGTGAAAACACTGCAGCAGCCAGTTTCTGGGACTCCCCATACCACTTGTCTGTCAGGGTGGATGGCTGCAGATTAATGAAACGACATCCTGCTTCCTTGGCTGTTGCTTTGGCAATGAGAGTTTTACCACATCCTGGAGGTCCATAGAGAAGCACACCTATAAAACGTAATAGCACACAATTATTGATTACTAAATAGGCTAATTTCTGAATGCAAATATTTAATGAGAGACAGCCAATCAGAAATCACATTTTTTCCTCATCCATTGAGGGACACAGGACTTCATATACAATTGGGTTACCGAAAAAAAATTGGAATCAGGCAAACGAAAATCGTAAGCCATCTCCCAGTATAACCCCTCTTCTACCAAGCATGCTTCATTGCTTTTGGTGGTGTCTGAAGAGGATGACTTTTCTCCAATTCTGCTGAGAAAAGCCTAGGAAAATTTTGTGCTAGCCCTTTTCTTTGTTCTTTTTTTTAGTGGATTCCTTTTCTACAGACTTCAATGAAGATTCCTTGCTACATTTCTGCATAAGCTGGTCTCTACATAGATACACAACTAAACAGAACAGCATTTCCTAAACCTGGCTTTGGAGACTATACTGGGATATGCCTGACTGGCCATGCGGAGTTAGCCTGGAATGTGAACTTCAGACACTGGGCTCTGCATTGTGATACTGACTTAAGTGCACTGCTGAAAGAGCTTTTCACGTCACAGCCCTACAGTGTGACACTGTCTGAAGACCTGTTCTCTGAGCTACAGCTGGAGCCATTTCACTAACCTCATTGTTGGATGCCTCTCAAGTTTCCTGACACACGGTAAGGGTTAATACTGAGGAACTGGGTGCTGACCTAATTTGCTGGTGAAGCAACACAAGTGCACTCCTTTTCCTACCGTTCAGTGTAAAGGAAGCATCATCCCACTGCTGCTCCTGCTTGTAACTATGTTATTGGACTACAATCTCCGGTCCATTTCCACTGCCATCCTATAGTGTCTTGGTCATCTCTAGCTACCCAACACTCATTAGCACACATTGCCTGGGTTTGTAAATGAGTCCCATATTCCCCTAGTGATTCCGAGAGCATCTACTCAGGGTCCTCTGAGGGAACTGATGTCTGTAATCTGAAATTCACTGTCTCAATAGTTATTAGGGTATGCAGTTCCACCCAAAATACATCAGCCTCATCACACTCTCCATCAACTGGGTCCTCTTTCACACTTGCTCTGAGATCCCTTCTCACATAGAGACAGACACTACCAACTTTCCTATTTGCCTTTTCTCTGTGAAAGAGAACATATCCAGGAATATTAACGGTCCAGTCATGTGAAGAATGAAGCCAAGATTCAGCAATACCAATTAAATCATAGTTCTCTTCATGCACCAAAGCTTCCAACTCACCTATTTTGCTTGGCAGACTTCTGGCATTGGTAAACAAAACACTTTACTGCATTGACACCTTGTGCACACGCATTTTGCATATTTTTCATTTTCAAACAAATGCTACCAATTCCACTGGTTGTTTGTAACATGGAAATCTTCTCATCATCTGCCATAGCCTTCCCCCCATCTTTCCCCATTGCTCCCACCAATAAGTACTGACCCATGTCTGATCGGTCTACCCAGTTATAATCTAATTCTCCCTCCCCCCTCCATCCTAGTTTAAATACTTCTCCAGCCTCCCCATAAACCTCTCCCCCAGCACAGCAGACCCCCTTCCATTTAGGTGCAAACCATCTCTAGCATATATGTTGCACTCCAATGAAACGTCAGCCCTGTGCTATAGAAACCCAAATCCTTCCCTCTTACACCAGGTCTTCAGCCATGCATTGAGTTCTCTAATCTCCCCGTCTTTCCTGAGTTGTGCATGGAACAGGGAATATTTCAGAGAATATCACCTTGGAGGTCCTTCCCTTCGACTTGCAGCCTAGTTCTTTAAATTGATTCTTAAAGAGCCTCCACCTTCCATGTATTTTGTCATTGGTTCCAACATGGACCAAGACAGCTTGGTCATGCCAAGACCCTCTCAGTAATTTATCACCCCGGTCCACCACATGCTGAACCCTGACACCAGGGAGACAGCAAACCACTCAGTTGAGGCGATCTTGGCGACAAATTATTCTATCAGTCTTTCTGATTATAGAATCCCCACACAAATGTGTGAATGCAAAGCACTAAATACCTTTGGGTGGCTGCAGCAGTCTCGAGTTCTCAAATAAATGCTTCTTTCTTATTGGGAGAATAACGGTATCTTTCAGATCTGTTATCACATCATCCAGACCGGCAATGTCACTCCATGTCACCTAGTAAGGGGAAAAAAAAAATACGGTTACATGTACTTTCCACTCTGCCCAACACTTCCAATAGGGGTCATTACTGGCTATTCTGGAATAATGATCTGGAACCTTTTGTCATGATATCCTAACAAGACCACAGAATGTCACTAGGATGCCATTTACTATTCTCCATACTGTGTGCAGGACCAGTTTTATTCATATTTGCTGGATGAGAGTGCTCTGAAGTTCCATTATGTTTAGGTATATCTGCTCTGAACATCAAAACAACAACATAATTCCATAAAAAGCACAAAAAGCAAAAAATACATGTGGACTACTCCACTCTAAATTGACAATTCATTGTATTCTATAAGGCAACTGCTATTACTTGTTGCAGAACACTAGCAGTCGCCACTTTACAGTGGTAGTGTCTTTAGTGTAGGACTGTTAGACTGTAACACAGAGGCTGTGGTAGCAGGATATGCAAGCATACAAAACAAAGTGTTATGGACTGTTAGGGAAGGTTAGAGTGAAGGTTAAAATGGATGTAAAGGCAGAAGTTTATTTTGTTTTTAACCTTAAAGCATTCTCTGCTGTATTAAAGTAAAAAAACTTCTATGCAAAGGATCCCCTCAACCCAGCCCCCAGAACCCCCCTTATATTACCTGGGCCTGATCTCGATCCAGTGCACGAGAGGAGCGGCTCTCTCCCTCCTCCCTCTGGCTATGGAGACAGCAGTGGGAGCCATTGACTCCTGATGTTGTCAATCAAATCCTGTGACTAGGGAGTGGGGGGCCATTTCAGAGCCGCACTGTCTGTGTCTATAGATGTAGGCAGTGCAGCTCGGGATCAAGCCTGCACAAGTGCTCCCATGAGAAGTGTCTTCCTATGGGGGCACTAGCAAAAAAAAAAAGTAGAGCCAGGAGTGCCAGCAGGATACCCTAGAAGAGGAGGATTGGGGCTGCTCTGTGCAAAACCATTGCACAGAGCAGGTAAGTATGACATGTTTGTTAAAAAAAAAAGTTTACAATCACTTTAAAAGGTCAGTGTTAGTGATAGAGGGGACTACAGGTTAATGTTAAGTGAAACCAACAGTGATGAACTCCGGGACACTAAAAATTAATTTAAAGGGGGATCACAGTAACAAATCAAATATTAGGAATTAAAGAATATGTAAACCTAACATTTCATATTCCTGATATGCACCTGCTGTACTTGTATGAAATTATCCTGTTAACATTGTATTGTTTCCTTTGTGTGAAATCCATGGTGTTCCTGCCAGTCTCCTTTCCACAGTATGTGCCCATTTGTGCCCCCTTAACATAAAATGTGCCCATCAGAGTGCCCCTTAAGCTAAAATGTGCCCATCAGAGTGTCCCTTAACATAAAATGTGCCCATGAGAGTGCCCCTTAACATAAAGTGTGCCCATCAGAGTGCCCCTTAACATAAAATGTGCCCATCAGAGTGCCCCTTAACATAAAATGTGCCCATCAGAGTGCTCCCTAACATAAAATAAGAGGCATGCTAATGAGCACTTTTTATGTTAAGGGGCACTCTGATGGGCACATTTATATTAAGGGGCACTCTGATGGGCACATTTTATGTTAAGGGGCACTCTGATGGGTACATTTTATGTTAAGGGGCACTCTGATGGGTACATTTTATGTTAAGGGGCACTCTGATGGGTACATTTTATGTTAAGGGGCACTCTGATGGGTACATTCTATGTTGTGCCCATCAGAGTGCCCCTTAACATTCAATGTGCCCATCAGAGTGCCCCTGTAAGACTACACTCTACCTTAAGGGCAGACAGGAGCTGGGACGGGATCCTTGCTGGACGCTTGTGTACAGGCAGGGAGCGGGAGACGGAGAGACAGTGAGCTAAAAGGGGCAGGGCACACAAGTGATGTCATGTTGCTGTGACAACCACGCTGCTCAGCGGCAGATCTGTCATTACGGGCTGGGCGGCAGCAATGCTGGGGCCGTTCGCGGACTGCCATTTAGTGACCGCTGCTATAGAGTGAAATTAGAGTATGCATTGTGGTGGGTGAGCTTTTACCTTACAATGCAAGCAGTCACTGCATATGTGCGAATAATGGCACTTTCGTGCTAAAGATCCTCCCCCTTTGCTGAGGGCATCCAGGATCATGTCACCACTTGCATCACTGCATTGGATGAAGCTACCGTCATGCACCATGCAGTATACACAGAAGAGAGGAGAAAAGAAAAATGCTAGGAGCCAGGGAGAACATTTTTTTTGCATATCTCTTCTGCCAAAAAACTCCTGGGATTATAGTTCAGTATTAATCTCAGGGAATTAGGTTCAATGGGTCAGTTGAGGTTCGTTAAAGTATTTATTGTCAAAGTCAGGGGCTCTGTTAAGGTTAGGTGCTGTTTAGATATTGGGTCTAGGATTAATTTTTTAACATTTTTTAAAAAAACTTTTTTTAAAGTGTTAGTGAAAGATTAAATAACACATTTTAAATGCAAGACTGCATCATTATGTTGTTTTTTATTTTTCCCATAGTCCTAATTTACGAATATCAAGGAAATATACTGCTACCGCTCTTTCAAAACAAAATGAACTTTCAGCAAAAAAGCTAGGTCACTGTGCCATTTTCAACATACCAGCATGCTGAGAGGGTCCACAAGATGAGCTGCAATGCTCATTTCATATTCAGTGAGCTTAACGTTCTTTACACCAATTTGTCTCATTAGTTTCTCAGCCTGAAAAGCAAAACAGAAACACAAAACAGCTTCATCATTAGGTAAACAAAACACATTTAAGCACTCTACCCAATATACACAAGTACATCCTGGCATTCATACTATG
This sequence comes from Staurois parvus, assembly GCF_062004578.1. Lineage (NCBI taxonomy): Eukaryota > Metazoa > Chordata > Amphibia > Anura > Ranidae > Staurois > Staurois parvus. Next base: position 3,345,413 of record NW_028318099.1, read on the forward strand.
TTGGTTTAATATTTATATTGTATCTGGGTGAGTTTGCCCTGGGTCAGTTCAAAGAAATTTTGTTTTAAGTAAATGCAAGTGCAGTGCACCCTAATTTTCTAAAGTGTAACTGTAGTGATGTAACTAACCCTAAGTAACTTGGGGTGCTGCTCCAGACAAACATCCTTCAGGTCCGGTAACTCCTACTCACGGGTGCAGGTGGCTAAGGAACCTGTTCATTGGTTCTGTAGCATATATTGGAAAGGAAGAAGCAATGCTGCACACCAACCCGGCCCAAAAGGGGAATCAACAAGACAGCTTCAGCCTGACTCCACCCAAAAGCCCCACCCCTATTTATTTCACCCCACCCATGGGGCGAAATGCACTGGGGTTGAGGCTTAGGTGGAGTCAGGCTGAAAACGTCTTGTTGATTCCCCTTTCAGGCCAGGTTGGTGTGCAGCTGTGTTTCTTCTTTTCCTGTATTGATGTAACACCTCTAGGTGCAATCTGCATGTAGTGTCAGTTTTCTTACCAAGGTAGACCCTAACCATATTCAAATACCAACTTCAACCAGAAAAGGGATGGGCAGCCACTGAAACCAACCTGGAGGACTGGTAAGGCTAGGGCAAATACTAATTGCCCACACCCACATATGTAAACAATGTTCAAACCACAAATGTGAGGTATCGCCACACTTTTTTTTTTTAATTACATTTGTTTTTTTGCACTGTCCCTTTTTAAAAAATTTTAATCAATTGTATCCCTATCACAAGGAATGCATACATCCCTTATGATAGAAATAATTAGTGACAGGTCCTCTTTATTGAGAGATATGGGGTCAATAAGACCCCACATCTCTCCTCTACAATGTAAAGCATTAGATCAAAAAAAGCATTGATCTAGTGCTTTAAAAAAAAAAAAAAAAAAAACTGGAAGAGACATTGCCCCGGTCCTCCAAGGGCATAGAGCTGAGTAGAGGTCATCTTTTCTTCACTAATCTCTATGCCGAGTGCCGGGATTGTTCAATGGTTTCTCAGGTAAGGCTGAGAACTACCAAGCAGTAGCCAGCGGCGAAGGCGGTGGGGTTTTTTTCGGCACCTGAAACATTTCGGCCACAAAAATTTCAGTGCAGCACTGCTATCAACCAATCCCGGCATGCCAGGGTGCAAGGGGTAATACTGGATTCTGAACTATTCTTTCAGGCCCACATCCAATCTCTGTACAAATCATACCGCCTCAACATCTACAGAATACGCCCCTTTTTAACCAATGATACCACAAAGCTCCTAAGTCACTCCCTGGTTATCTCTTGCCTCGACTACTGCAACTCCCTCCTCATTGGCTTACCTTTACATAGGCTATCCCCCCTCCAGTCCATCATAAATGCTGCCGCCAGGCTCATCCACCTTACCAACCATTCAGTGTCTGCTACCCCTCTCTGCCAATACCTCCACTGGCTTCCACTCGCCCAAAGAATAAAATTCAAAATACTAACAACTTACAAAGCCATCTACAACTCTCCCCCCAGCGACATCACCAACCTGGTTTCAAAATATCAACCAAACCGCTCTCTTTGGTCATCCCAAAACAGTCTGCTCTCTAGTTCCTGTCACCTCCTCCGATCCTAAGGAATTCCCTACCCCAATCTGTCCGGCTATCTCCTAATCTATCCAACTTTAGACGATCCCTGAAAATCTCTCTCTTTAAAGAAGCCTATCCTGCTTCTAACTAGTAAACTGCCATTTATTTCCTCCATCAGCTCATCCCCCCACAGCTATTACCTTTTGTATCACTCAACCCTTCCTCCTAGATTGTAAGCTCTAATGAGCAGGCCCTCTGTTTCCTCTTCTACCAAATTGTATTGTAAATGTAATGTCTGCCTTTCTGTAAAGCGCTGCGCAAACTGTTGGTGCTATATAAATCCTGTATAATAATAATAATACAGTATGTACTTCAACTGTGAGCTGCTGATTTACTGCCTGGAGGTTCCTCTTGAAGAAACAATACCAGACAGTACAACAATGTTGCTATTGACAACACCATTATTCCTACACAATTAGCCCCGGTGGGTCATTTGATGTAATATTTATGATGATCTTTTACAATGACAATATTTTACCTGCTTCTGAGCTTCGATCTTCTGTTTTCTGGTAGGATCTATGGCATCAACCATCCATTTAATTGTGAAATAGGTGACTGCTCCAAATATTGTCAGTCTGAAGATCAAGCCAACAACTTCATTCCGGCTTAGAGGGCGAGAAAAGGCTTCTGTGTGGACCATTTTCTACAGTACAAGGCAAAGTAAAAGTTTTTAGAGCTACATCCCCACCTGGTGGCTACAGGCAGTAATAAAACTATTCTTGTAAAAGCAGAATCTGCAAATAGCTTTGTTTAGTGTTTATGAGGCTGTGCCTTCTGAAGTATTCAAGTATAACTTAAGGCAAAACTTTTTAGTTTGGGAAAGAATGGAGATGGCTTAGAACACCTGTCAGTTTTTTTGCTGTCTGTGCCCCCATCGGGGAAATTCATCATCTCTATTTGTCCTGTTAACATTATCACTAAAAGTGAAAGTAAAAAAAAAACAAAAAAACACAAAAACAAAAAAAAACAACTTTTTGGTTATCCACAAAGGAGAGGAGTAATAGAGGGGAACACTAGTTTACAGGGATTTCTCTTACTGTTTTGGCTATGGGACAGGAAGTGATGGCAAAAAATAAATTGTCAGGGGTTATAACACTCCCTAAGCCCCAGTTCACATATATGCGGCCGTGCGGGCTGCATTTTGCGTGGGAACGAGAGTCCATTCATTTGAATGGACTCCCGTGCCCCATGACACGCAGGGAAGAAGTTCCTGCACTTCTTCCGTAAACTCAGCCCACACAGGACCCTCGGTTCCCAGTACGGTTGTGTTTTCCAGTGCGGGTGGCGTGCCATTAGAACTAATGGCAACTGCCCACGGGTTTGCATTACTCTGTGCGGGTGGTGCGGCTGCATGGATTTTCGTGCGGATCCGCAGCGGCACCACCTGCACAGATGTAAACCTAGCCTTACTCTATCCAAAGTGAAAACAAGTATTCCCTATAGCTCCACATTAAGCAAGGATATACATTAGCACCTAAAGGACAGCCCCTACATTTACCGTGAATGCAAGTTGTAATGCACAAGTGCACTGCCATGCAAGTCACTTCATTTAATGTAAAGTGAAACTAAACTGGTTTAAAAAGGAAATTCCATTCAGGTATGTATTCTGAACTCAAAAATGCACCATCTATTGCCTTCAGCTTCCAAATCCATTTTTTTTGTGTTGCTGAGATCTGACTTTCTGTTAGAGGGTGTATGTAGGAACATAGCCACCCTCTCTAGCTCGCCCTCTGAGATGGACTATGGGATTTGTACTGTGCATAGAACAGTGAACATAACCACAATGTGTACTGCTTGTTCCAAACAAATAGCGAAGGTGAAAAGGAGAGGTCCAGGAGCTCACAGAGGATGTTACAAGGTGGCAGAAACAGTGTGAAAAATACAATACATGGTCATTAACCACTTCAAGTCCGGACACTTTCACCCCCTTCCTGCCCAGGCCAATTTTCAGCTTTCAGCGCTGTCACACTTTGAATGACAATTGCACGGTCATGCAACACTGTACCCATATGAATTTTTTAGCATTTTTTTTTTGAGACAGATAAAACTTTATTTTGGTGGTATTTATTCACCACTGGGATTTTTTATTTTTTTTGCTATATAAATGAAAAAGTCCAAAAATTTTGAAAAAATGTTCTTATAAAATTTTGCAAATAAATAATCTCTCTTCATAAATCTTGGCCAAAATGTATTCAGTTGTCTTTTTATTAAAAACAAAATAACCCAAATTAGTTTATAACCAAAATTTCTAATTTTTAACATTTTTTTTTTAATTTTTTATATTATTATGTTTTGTTTTTTTTTTACATACTGTCACCCTAGCAGTACAGTGTCACCATGGTGACACTGTACTACTTGTGGGGGGTTATGAAGATTTTTTTTTTACACACTGATTGCTTTTACACCCATAAAGGCTGTAAAAGCAATCATTTCTCCTCCTCTCTGGCTGCATTCTTGCAGCCATTGAGCAATACTGTGTGAGCTGTGATTGGTCACAGCTTGTCACATGGTACAAGGCTGTTGTGAATAGCCTTGTACCATGTGACCTCTGTGATCATTCACAGATTTCACACGTAGTAAGCAATGATGTCAGAAGTGACATCTTGCTTACTACTCTTCATGTGTTCACTGATTGGCCAATCAGTGATCACATGATCAGGACCTCACACAGAGGTCCCGTACAACAATTGGTGTTCAACTGAGGACACAGTGGGCACCGGATCGTGGTGCTGCACGCTCCCAGGGAACGCACACAAGCAGAGGACGGGGAGGTCGCTTTTAAACGGCCACCCGCCCCTGCACTGCTCCCGTCCAGCCATTTATATACATGGGCCAGACGGGAAGTGGTTAAGTAATGGAAGCTTTTTTGGCCATACGTCTCTTGTGGGTCAGAGGAGTGCACTGTACACAGAAGGTTTTTTACCTTCATGCATTGAATACATTAAGGTATAACACCTTGAGCCTTTAGAACCACTTTAAGTAAGGGGCAGGTGACTTATGTATCATTTACTTCCTGGAATCCATCTGCTCTTAGCTCAGGCATAGGCTGTGCTGGGAACTATCCCTCCCCCCGCCTAGGATGTATGACATCATTTGCCTAGGCATGGAAACCAGGAAATAACTGGAAATGTAAAAACAAGTAACCATAATATACTTTCCTATCTATTGACTAAGGCTAGCAGCATAAGGATTACAATTAGTCTGTGTTGATTGAGAGAGTGAAGTTCCACTTTAATGAAGTGTTAATTTACACTCACAGATCTCTCTCCTGTCAGCTGCTCCGACAATCGCAGAGTCCTGGCCATGAAATCTCTTGGCAGGACCCGTTGATTGACACCTACAGAAGCCAATCTCAGTGAAGGTGGGAGGGCAATCACGCTCGTATATATACACCTGGTTTCGTGCAGACCGGCAGCACTTTAGCAGTAAAACTGCTACAGTGTGGTCGGCAAGTGGATAATTGACAAGTGTTCTAATCCATCTCTACTTTATACAAAACCAAAAAAAAAAGTTTTACCTTTAACCTATTGGCGCCGGCCGCACGCAAATGTGCGGTCTCCCGGCGTCTGGGCCTTGTTGCCAAGTGGCTGCACATTTGCGTGCAATAAAGAAAAACATGTGCTGAGAGCGCACTCCCAGCACACATGTCCGGTAATCACGGAAAGCTCCCGATCGGGACCTTTCCAGATCATGTGACTGTTGTGACAGCGAATCCCTAAAACCCCACCCACCTCCAGGCTTCTGAAACCCTTAAAGGGCCGGGAGGCCCCAGCGCCAAGGGGTTAAAGGCCCCATTCAAACCGGGCAATAGTATCTATGCTCCAGGCAGGGCCATGTTTTGTCAGCAGGGGGATGCACAGGAGTTCTGTGCAGGAAGTCCCATTCATGTCTATTGGCACACAGCGATTGTTCCCAAAGTGACATCCATTCAGGTGTATGGAGCTGAACACAACCAGGGTGGGTTTGGGGCCATGGGTGTCATACTAGAACACCACGGCCATGTCTGTACGATCGCTGAGTCCCTACAGACATGAACGGGACCGCCTGTACAGGGAGTCATGGAACACCTCTACATCCCCATGCCGGTAATCACCCCGTGTGAATGAGGCCCAATGGTTACGGATTTGTGACATTAAATGGGAATCAGAATTCATAAACAGTCAACTTCGACCTTCTAATACAAAATGGCCAATACTGAGGGAAGAACCCCAATAGAAGGTGAATTGATGAAATGTATGAAGCACTGTGTGCGCTCCCTCTGCGGGAATACACGGAGCCAGCCTCCTCTCCTTGGACCTGCAGACACACACAGGCGAGCACCGGGTACAGGCCAGGAAGAGGCAGCCCACTGCACACAATGGCCTCTGACACACAGCTCAGCACCCAGAAAACTGACAGCACCGTGCACCCCTGTGACCTTCCCCCCGGCTGTCTGTCCCCTGAGCCCGGCCAGCTCCTCCATACACCCGGCACCGAGCGAACACACAGCCACGTGAGCTCATACAAGGCCTCATATCACGGCCAAGGTGAAAGCACTCACCGGCTTGATGACACCACCGATCCAGGAAGTGCAAACCAAAAGCAGCAGTGACAGGACGAGTGCACTCACAATGTCTTCCCCAGGAACCGGCTACACTTCAGTTCCGCTGTAACATTCGTAGGACGCTTCAGTGTGTACATTGCGCATGCGCTATGCTTCCCTAAACTGCACGACCTACAATGGATAGAAGAGCCCGTGTCCTGCCTTAAAGGATAGGTTCACCTTTTTACCAGAAATAATAAATGCACTTTTTTATTTTGCAGGTAAAATGTGCATTTATTATTTTTTGAGCCTGGAAAGTATTGAACCAGCAATCAGCAGATGACTGGTGCCATGCAGGTCTCCTGCACACTTGTCAGTATATCTGCTTTTCCATATTGGATGTATGAGCCAGCAGATATACTGACAGGAAGAATCAATGAACTACCATGGCGTTCCACAACACTGTGATAGTTCATTGAGAACTACAAGCCCACAGCCGCAAAGGCTTGTAGTTCATTCACTTACAGAACTCTGTGAATGAATGACACGGTCGGCATTTTTTTAAAATTGTGACAGCGGGGAGGAGAAGATCCCTTGCTAGCTGTCACAACAGGGAGCTGGGGGGGGGGGGGGGGAGTGGGGCCGGTCCATTCGTAACATGTTACAACCTGAATATGGGTGCAACGTGTTACAAAAGCTGAACATATCCTTTAAAGTGGAACTTTATTCATCACAATTGCTAAAAAATAACATTCTTCAGCAAGGAGCATACATTACACACTAATAATTCTGCTACTGAAATGAGTGTGTGCTGTAAATTGCTTCCAGCTTCTGTCTCTTTTTGCTGGAGGCTGCCATTATGCTGAATCCCAGAGCCCCTGAGCAGCAATAAAAGCAGAACTAAACCCACCTATGCTTATCAGCAAAGGAAGCTGCTTCTGTTTGATCTGCAACTGCCATTTTGCTGCACATGTGATCAGTTATGACACCAGCCGTTTGATAGTTTAACACTTTGGTTTAGAGCACAAATGTGACAGCATTCTTGGAATGTCAGGAATGTAACTGTTTTTTGAAACTGTTAAATCAATAATTTTAGTTCCAGTTTAATCTTTAGACTGTCAGCAGGTCGACTTCTACAATTTCAGCACAGTGCCTAAAAATGCTTAAAAATGGAGAGCAACTGAGCATGTGCAGAGCAGTGTGAGACAGCGTACTACTAACTTTTAACAGTATAGACACCTATTTTTAATGTTTTACATAGCTATAAATGCGAAAGGGTTCAGCCTGAAGTGATCTAGCAAGACTTCATTTTTAACTAAAGTTCCACTTTAAAGAGGAGCTCCAGTCGGTTTTCTAAAAATTACAAGTCAGCAGCTACAAAAAATGGAGCTGCTGGCTTTTATAATCAGACACTTACCTGTACCAGAATCCAGCGATGTGCTCACCCAAGGGGGCAACGGGGCCCGCTCTCAGTCCTTGGCACCAGCATCTTAATTGTGGGCACCCGACTATGAGAGCTTGCGGCTTCACAGCTGGGTGCCTACTGCCGTGCTGCACATTGTAAATAGTCGCGCAGTCTTCTGGGACCTGTGACACGTCCCAGAAGACTGCAAGGAGGGAAGGGGGAAGAAAAACTTCCATTCAGATCACCTTGGCGATCAGAGCAGAAGTGGGAGCAGGTACCTGTTAAAACCAGGTACCGGCTCCCCGCCCCACCAAAAAAAAAAATTGGCAAATGTCAACAACGAACTGCGTAGGAGGTCTTAAAGCGGAACTTCCTCTTTTTCAAGTTCCGCTTTAACCACTTGACCTCTGGAAGGTTTTACCCCCTTCATGACCTGGGCATTTTTTTGCTGTTCAGCACTGCGCTTTGCTGGGTCATGCAACACTATGCCCAAATTTTTAATCAGAGTATAGCATCAAGTCAGTTAAACTCTTGGGATATTGATCTGGTCAGTTAAGTAGCAGAGGGGGTTGTTAATCAGTTCCAGCTGCTTTGGTGTTAATGAAATTAACAATAGGTGCACTAGATGGGCAACAATGGGACGATCCCCAAAACAGGAATGGTTTTACAGGTAGAGGCCACTGACATTTTTTCCTTGCTCATCTTTTCTGGCTGTTTTTCACTAGTTTTGCATTTGGCCAGGGTCAGTGTCACTACTGGTAGCATGAGGGGATACCTGGACCCTACAGAGGTTGCCCAGGCAGTCCAATCCCTCCAGGATGGCACATCAATACGTGCCATTGCCAAAAGGTTTGATGTGTCTCCCAGAACAGTCTCAAGAGCATGGAGGAGATTCCAGGAGACAGGCAGTTACTCTTGGAGAGCTGGACAGGGCCATAGAAGGTCATTAACACATCAGCAGGACCAGCATCTGCTCCTTTGTACAAGGAGGAACAGAATGAGCACTGCCAGAGCCCTACAAAATGACCTCCAGCAGACCACTGGTGTGAATGTCTCTGACCAAACAATCAGAAACAGACTTCATGAGGGTGACCTGAGGTCCTCTAGTGGGCCCTGTGCTCACTGCCTGGCACCATAGAGCTCGATTGGTATTTGCCATTGAACACCAGAATTGGCAGGTCCGCCGCTGGCACCCTGTGCTTTTCACAGATGAGAGCAGGTTTACCCTGGGCACATGTGACAGATGTGAAAGGGTCTGGAGAAACTATGGAGAATGTTATGCTGCCTGTAACATCGTTCATGATGTTTTGATGGTGGGTCAGTGATGGTCTGGGGAGGCATATCCATGGGGGGACGCACAGACCTCTACAGGCTAGGCAATGGCACCCTGACTGCCATTAGATATCAGGATGAAATCCTTGAACCCATTGTCAGATGCTATGTTGGTGCAGTGGGTCCTGGGTACCTCCTGGTGCACGACAATGCCCTGCCTCATGTGGCGAGAGTATGCAGGCAGTTCCTGGAAGATGAAGGAATTGATACCATTGAATGGCCCCCATGCTCGCCTGACCTAAATCCAATAGAACACCTCTGGGATATCATGTTTTGGTCCATCTGACCCCACCAGGTTGCACCTCAGTGATCCCCTGGTCCAGATACCCCAGGACACAATCTGTCCTCTCATTAGCAGCATTCCCCGACATTGTCAGGTATTCATACAAGCATGTGGAGGCCATACAAACTACTGAGTACCACTTTAAGTTGCTGCAATTAAATTTCAGCCAAATGGACTAGCCTGCTGCATAATTTTTTCACTTTGATTTTCGGGGTGTTTTGAATTCAGGCCTCTGTACGTTTATAATTTTCATTTCCATCAAACAATGGGGCATCGTTATGTTCCTAACACATTACCCAGTCCATATCAGTGTAGATATCCAGCATGATATTTTTCTCCATTGAGATCTGATGTGTTTTCAAAGTGTTCCTTTAGTTTTTTTTGAGCAGTGTATATCGTCTATGCCTTCTGCATCTGTACTCTCCACCATTTCAGGAATGATTATACAATATTTAACATCTTGATTGTTTTAAGCACTTGTCGACCACATGACCTAGCTATATGACCGCAGAGTGGTATTCCTGAGCCATGTCACCTACCTAGTACGTGATCCGACACTTCCCGGTAGGGGGTGCACGCCGCCAGCAACCTGGCTGTGCTGTGGTTAGACACAGCACAAGCTGATCAGCAGGTGCCGGTCAATGGATGACTGCTGGTACCCACTGATCAGCGAGGAGAAAGATAGAACAGAGTTCTGCCTATGTAAACAAGGCAGAGCTGTCTTTTCAGTAGGGATGTGCAGAATCTTGTTTCCCTGACAGAGCAGGGAATAAAATCCAACACATAACTTAGTAAAAGCACCTGAAAGTATACAGAAAACACTGGTTAGGCACACATTTAACCCTTTGATCCGCCCTAGATGTTTAGCCCCTTCCCAGCCAGTGTCATTAGTACAGTGTCAGTGCATATGTTGGCCTACATTTATGAAAAAAAAATAGATTTTTAAATTTTTTTTTAATTGGATTTTTTTTATAGCAAAAAGTAAAAAATATTGATTGTTTTACAAAATCTTCGGTCTTTTTTCATTTATAGCGCAAAAAAATAAAAAGCCCCAGTGGTGATCAACTACCTCCAAAAGAAAGGTCTATTTGTGGAAAAATGTTGTTTTAATTTGTTATGTCACCCTAGGGCAGTGTTTCTCAACTCCAGTCCTCATGGACCCCCAACAGGTCATGTTTTCAGGATTTCCCTCAGATGAAACAGCTGTGGTAATTACTAAGGCAGTGAAACTGATCAAATCACCTGTGCAAAATAATGGAAATCCTGAAAACATGACCTGTTGGGGGCCCATGAGGACTGGAGTTGAGAAACACTGCCCTAGGGGAAGGGCTTTAGTTCAGGAAGTAGATGCAATCGCTGGATATTGCCTAAATAAAGATGGCATCTGCCTTTTGAGGAAAAACTAAGATTGAATTTTTGTCAGAAGTAATGTGATCTCTATGAGAGGTAAAATACCTGCACTTGTTTCTAACATAAAACAGCATAAAAAACAAACAAACTTGGTCTGCTCCAATTTTTTATGTGTTTTATATTTCTGTGTTTTGTCTATGTTTCTGTTTGCATTGGGTTTAGGGTGCTGGATCTAGGGAGGTGCTGTGCTGAGGTTTCCCCCCCCCCTTAGATTTCAGTCCCCCCCTCCCAGGACTGGTATTAAGAAATGAAGGATCTGGGGCGCAGTATGCACCTTTACAAGGCTGTACAGCGTCTTGCCCCTATCAGCCACAATGCATCATTCATTTCTGCGGTGCAGAGGGGCGAACTGGGATGTGTGGAGTCATTTGTTGGTATAGTGATATGGCAAAATTATGTTAATCAAAATGGGGATTTAAAGACAACGGAAATCCTGCTTCCATCTGATGTGAATGGGGCTCATTCTAATGTGAAGGGGGGGACTCTGACATTATGAGGTGACTCTAATGTAAAGGGGGGGGGGACTCTGACATTATTATGGGGACTCTAATGTGAAGGGGGGAACTCTGACATTATGATGGGGACTCTAGTGTGAAGGGGGATCTCTGACATTATCATGGGGACTCTAATGTGAAGGGGGGACTCTGACATTATGATGGGGACTCTAATGTGAAGGTGGGAACTCTGACATTATGATGGGGACTCTAATGTGAAGGAGACTGTGAAGGGCAGAGATGGTATGGAGATGATAAAATGAAGGTGTGTTGATGATATACCCTCCTGACATTTTTGCATGCACCCCCAGATCAGACAGGCTAGATCCGCTCCCATTTTGGATGAAGCAGCAGTTTCAGATAGCGATCAGCAAAGCAAAGGCATAGATCGCTACAGTATCTTCATGTAATAAGTCTACAGTTGATTATTATTTGCAGATTATGTAAATGTATTTAAAGATTAGCTGCATTAACCAAAGCCTGGACTCTTGGTAATTACAGCTGTAAGTATTCAATGTAATTATTCTGTAACATTTTAGTACATTTTGAAGTTTTGTTTTATTTTTAAGCACATCTTTCCTGTGCATAGAGCAAAGCTATCCTCATTGTAATACAGCAAAAATCCAGCAGGGGATGCTGTTAGGCCATACAATTTTCATGTCAGTTTCTACCTTGTGAATGTGATTGCTTTTAGCTTTGCTAATTCTCTCCGAATTCTGGAATGACATGTCTGTAGTATCCAGGGGCGGACTGACCATTTGGAAACTCGGGCACTGCCCGAGGGCCCGGGGTCAGTAGGGGGCCCCATGAGATGCCCCTGGTTCCTTTTTCATAGGCTTTTTTGAGTTTGGGCAAGGAGACAGGGGCACCATGATCCCCTATTGCCCGGGGGCCCCATGAGTTGTCATAAGTAAAACTAGAAATGATGTAGCGCTAAACCAAAAACAATCATATCAGGCCCATGAACAATCTGACATCATGATAAGATCATATATATATATAGAAAGAACAAATTAGTGCGTGATGAAACTGAAAAAAGATAAGATGAAACAAATGTGCAAACCCTGCACACAGTGCACATAAATAAAATGAAAGTCCAGTGATCCTGTGTCAATTGTCTCCACTCATACAGAATCCATGGACTGTGTGTGGACCCGCACACCACCAAGTGCAATCCAAAAACGGCTAGAATGGCCTCTCACCTCCTCCCTGTGACCCTGCAGGGCCACAGAGCTTTATATATCCCCACTGTATCAGGATAGGCTTCCTCTTGAGTGGATGGCTTCAATGATGTGTCCCCAGTATACTGCTTCCACCTCTCCTATGATATCCTCAGGGGTCAGCTGAGCAGGGTGGATCCCAGCTCAAACCCATTCGCCAGATGAAATTAAAGCTGATACCCATACCATGGGTGTAAGCGTGTGGCTGAAGGGTGTTCCAAGAAGGCGCCATCTTGGAACACCCTTCAGCCACACGCTTACACCCATGGTATGGGTATCAGCTTTAATTTCATCTGGCGAATGGGTTTGAGCTGGGATCCACCCTGCTCAGCTGACCCCTGAGGATATCATAGGAGAGGTGGAAGCAGTATACTGGGGACACATCATTGAAGCCATCCACTCAAGAGGAAGCCTATCCTGATACAGTGGGGATATATAAAGCTCTGTGGCCCTGCAGGGTCGCAGGGAGGAGGTGAGAGGCCATTCTAGCCGTTTTTGGATTGCACTTGGTGGTGTGCGGGTCCACACACAGTCCATGGATTCTGTATGAGTGGAGACAATTGACACAGGATCACTGGACTTTCATTTTATTTATGTGCACTGTGTGCAGGGTTTGCACATTTGTTTCATCTTATCTTTTTTCAGTTTCATCACGCACTAATTTGTTCTTTCTATATATATATATGATCTTATCATGATGTCAGATTGTTCATGGGCCTGATATGATTGTTTTTGGTTTAGCGCTACATCATTTCTAGTTTTACTTATTTTCATTGGATCTCTGGGTATTGGATCAGATGTTAGCGGCTTCACATGTCTATTTATTGTTTACTTTCTGCATAAGAGCGCAAGTAGATTTTGTATAACACCCATGAGTTGTCAGTCCGCCCCTGGTAGTATCACTGTGCTAATTTACTTGAAGTATTTTACTCATCCAGCCCTGAATTAGTACAGCAGTTCATGTACAACTGTCCTTTTTTTTACTTTTCTCATTTTTGTCATCACAGTTATCTCCATCCGGACAAAGACATCCATAAAATATAATTTTACATTGTTTGTATAGCAACAGATAAGGTATCAAGAAAAAAGTTGCTGGACAAAAATTGTATGGCTAAACTAGCGGATTTTGTAGGCACAGTAGGAGACCACACTATCATGTAAAAATATCACAGTTTACAGTAGATAGCATATCAACATTAAAGCCATCAACACCATTATCCACTTGAGCGCCAGAAGATTTTATCCACTTTATGACCAGGGCATTTTTGCTATTCAGAACAGTGCTACTTTAACTGGAAGTTGCATGGTCACTGTATGCAAATTAAAGTGATATAATTTTTTCGAGAGCTTTCTTTTGGTAGTATTTGATCACCACTGGGGTTTTTTAATTGTTTTATTATATAAATAAAAAACAACCATTTTAAATATATATATATATATATATTTCCCGCTTTCTGTTATAAAACATATCCAAAAAAATACAAAAATCAAATTTCATCATAAATTTAGGCCAAAATGTATTCTGCTACATGTCTTTGGTAAAAAAAATCCCAACAAGTAACAAGTGTATATTAAAGTGGAGCTCTACCCAAAAGGGGAAGTTCCGCTTTAAGTCTTTGTCCCCCGCTTGCCATTAAGGGTTGGCACCTTTGGGAAGTGGGGGGGAGCAGGTACCCGAATTGGACAGGTACCTGCTCCCACTTCAGCTGCGATCGCCAAAGATGATTGGAAGCAGACGTTGTCCTCCCCCCCTCCCTCCCTGTAGTCTTCTGTGACATGTGACAGGTGCCAGAAGACTACGGGGCCATTCACAAAGTGCAGCACTTCTCGTGCATGCGCAGTAAGCAACCGGCTGTGAAGCCGCAAGCTGTCACAGCCAGGTGCCCACATTGAAGATGCCTCCATCAGGGAGAGAAGACGGCCAGTGAAAGCAGCCTTGGGGAGGACACCGCTGGACTGAGGGACAGGTAAGTGGCTGTATTTTAAAAGTCAGCAGCTACAGCTTTTGTAGCTCCTGACTTTTTTTTTTTCCAGCTGGAACTCCGCTTTAATTGGTTTGTGTGAAAATGATATCATCTAAAAACTATGGTATATATACTAAATCTTACACAGCTATGACACTATACTGGTAATGGTGGCGATCAGCAACTTATAGTAGGTCCACTGGCAGGGGGCTTATCGGAATCTGGAAGACTCCTTTAACAAGGGGGCCCCCAGATCTCACCCCTTCCATATGAATGAGTATGAGGTACATTGTACCTCTACTTATTCATCAAAAATTGTTAAAAGTTACTTTTTTTCTAAAATTTTCATTCCTGGCAACTCTTTTGTTTGCATTCAGATGTCAGAGGGGAACAGCTGATGAGTGATCCGTTGTTAAGGATGTGGCGGCCAGCTTGCCGGCCCGCTCCTTGACAACCAGTTATTTACTATTCCTTTAACCTCGGAAACTACTAAGCAACCTATTCACTCCCTTGTTATCTCTCGCCTTGGCTATTGTAACTCCCTCCTTACTGGCCTACCTCATCGCAGGCTATCCCCTCTTCAGTCTATCATGAATGCTGCTGCCAGACTCATCCACCTTACTAACCGTTCTGTATCTGCCACCCCTCTCTGCCAATCCCTCCACTGGCTTCCCATTGCCCAATGGATAAAATTCAAAACACTAACACTAACATATAAAGCCATTTATAACTCTGCCCCAAATTACATCTCAAATCTTGAATCCAAATATTATCCAAACCATACTCTCCTCTCCTCGCATGACCTCCTGCTCTCTAGCTCCCTCATCTCCTCCTCCCATGCTCATCCCCAGGAGCTTCCCCCATCCTCTGGAACTCTCTACCCCAATTTCTCAGACTATCACCTACTCTGATCACTTTTAGGCGATCTCTGAAAACCTATTTCTTCAGGGAAGCCTATCCTGCCCTCAGCTAATAATGGAATCTTCTACTCTTCCAACCAGTCCATCCCCCACAGTAACTACCTTTTGTACCATTAGCCCCTCCCTCCTTGATTGTAAGCTCCAAGGAGCAGGGCCCTCCTTTCCCTCTTGTATTGAACTGTATTGTTGCTGTATTGTCTCCTATTATATTGTAAAGTGCTGAGCAAACTGTTGGTGCTATATAAATCCTGTATAATAATAATTAAAAAAAAAAAGCTGGAAACAAGCTCTGAGCGGTTAGCAGCGTTTAGGAGCATTCCGTGTTTTTTTTTGCCGGGAAATCACTCCCAAAACCAGTAAAAAGGTGTTTTTTTCTGCTTCTAAACTACAATTGTGTGCATGGACACATAGGATAACTTTCCATAAATTACCATTTTTTCTTGGATCTTGGGAGGCGTCATCTGGTGCCATACCTGTAGATAAAAACTAATGTTCCTAAAATATATATAGGGACCTCCATGTTGTTCTACATTTTTCTTGTTTGTTGTGTAATGCACAGCTGTACTTTATTATTATTATTTTGCTCAATTACTTCAAATCCCCCTTTGTGCTGCGGTTTTATACTTACCTTCATGCCCCATCTTGCTGCCCCATTCTGAGCCACACAGCCCTTTCTAATAAATATGGCAGCAGATCCCTTCTGCTCATGTAATGCCCATTCCTATTGGAAACCTCTTCTCCTTGCGGCCTCAAGCAGTCACTCAGTGCAGCTTTCCCAAAGAAATGAATAGGGCAGCAGCACCCCTTACCAGTAAGGATCAGCCATTTTTAGAGAAAAGGCTGTGTTGGAACGAAACAATAAAGTGAAGATCACTGAATTGGAGCTGAAGATAGGTAGCTGTTAGATATTTGCGATTAGTTTTGTTATGAATCAAAATTTGGACAAAATTTTCGTTATTCTGAGATTTGGATGTATCCGAATTTCCAAATCACAATAGTAACGAATTTCAAGAAATCCAAAATAAATTATAATTAAACTAATTATCCGAATTTGAAAATGAAAGAATAGAATAAAATAGAAAATAATAAAACAGCATAAAAAGACTAGATTAGAATACAATAAAACAGAATAGAATAAAATAGAATAGAAATTAAAAGAAAATAATTGAATAATATACCAAAAAATAGAATACATTAGAATACAATAAATTAGAATGAATATATCTGTCTTCCGAAATTTTAAATTCAAATTTAGAATTGGTTTGAAATGACAGCTATAGTAAATAAATCTGAATATACAAAACAAATTCTGGAAATTAATCATTCTAACAGAATGAATATGAAGAAACAAAATTATTACTTAACAAATTAAAAAAATGTTTCTGTTGTGCATATCTCTCGTAAATAGACACCATTCAGGGGTGGGGTAAATAAAATGAAACAAAGAGAAAAGAAAAGACAATGGGACAGTCCCTGGCAATATAGGTTTACTTTGGCTAGGATTGTTCCTTAAAACCACAATAATGAGAATGTATCTAATCTGGAGCAGCCAGAATCTGAAGCAGCTGTGCAATGCCACCAATCAGATTCTATCTTTCATTTACAAAGCTTAAGGCCTAGCTTATACTGGCATTACTCTCTAAAGAGCGGTCAATGTTTGGATTACTATTCAGAGAGCTTATGGCAGGTGGTGAAGAAGCATTATGTCACCTCCTCATTGTCTATTTTAACACCTTAAACCCCACACTAGTGCACCGCAACCATATGCATAGCACACAGTTTGTAGAGCAGCCCCATTCAGTTGAGCCCAATGAACATGACAGCTGGGATCATTTTTGCTGCACCACGATGCAAAGCATTGAGCCCACAGTATACAGTATGCACTTCCCGCTCTGCTGCCTTTGCAACCTAAGGGGGAGCGGTTGGGAGGCTGTAAAAACTAGGCTTAACTGTATGTTTTTACCATCCCCCAAACACAAGTTTAACCACTTTCCAGAAGCGGGTTGACGTTTCTAAACAACCCCCCTGCCTCCATTGCCTGTGCACGCTCCCAGAGGACACAGCGGAACACTGATTGCTGTATGGGACCTCTGTTTGAGATCCTGATTCCTGTAATCACTGATTGGCCAATCAGTGATCACATGAATAGTAGAAAACAAGATGTCACTTGCTGACATCATTGCTTACTACTTGTGAAACCTGTGAATGATCACAGAGGTCACATTGTACAAGGCTATTCACAACAGCCTTGTACCATGTGACAAGCTGTGACCAATCACAGCTGTCCCAGTATTTCTCAATGTCTGCAAGAATGCAGCCAGAGAGAAGGAGAAATGATTGCTTTTACAGCCTTTATGGGTGTAAAAGCAATCAGTGTAAAAAAAGAAAAAAAAATCTTCATCACCCCCGACAAGTAGTACAGTGTCACTATGGTGACACTGTACTGCTAAGTGACAGTATGTTAAAAAAAACAACAAAACACCTCTTTTATCTAAGCTGATTCCCTTATACCTCACTTGGCATAGTCTCAGCCACAGCATTGAACGCCACAATACCAGCCGGCGAAGTGTAACTTGAAATGAGAGATGTGGCTTGGTATATATAATGTTTTGGACAGGTCACTACTCTCGCTTTAACTGTCCACGAGAAGGCTTCTTCGACGGTTACACTGGGTTTTCTTTTCTCTTTTTTTTTTTTTTTTTAATTTGATCTTGCATATTGAATGCTTGTAGTCACGTGCAGGGGCGGACTGACAACTCATGGGGCCCCCGGGCAATAGGGGATCATGGGGCCCCTGTGTCCTTGCTCAAACTCAAAAAAGCCTATGAAAAAGGTACCAGGGGCATTTCATGGGGCCCCCTACTGACCACGGGCCCTCGGGCAGTGCCCAAGTTTCCAAATGGTCAGTCCGCCCCTGGTCACGTGACTAACTGTGAAATTTATGATGCTTTGTATCATTTTCCAGTGTAAGACACAAATGTGCTTTATTATGCCTTTTTGCTGTTAATTGTATGATAAAAATTGTTAATTATAAAAAAAAAAAGAATCTTGCCAATGTTTCAGCTTTTCAGACATCATCATTTTTATTTAACAGTTATTATCCACAATATTTCACTTTGTCTCATGTTATTGTCAGATGTTGTCAAATGTCACCGATAGCTTCTCTATCTTTGCAAATTTAAAGTGGAAATTTATCCATAACAACTTTATAAAAAAAATAATGTTCTTTAGCAAGTAACATACATTCCACATTATTAATTATGCTAACAAAATTATTGTGTGCTGTACATTGCCTCCTGAATTGTTCCTTTTTCTTCTTGCTGGCGGCTGCCATTTTGCTGAGGCCCAGGGATTTGAGCAGCATTCAATTTTTAGGCTGTCAACAGATCAGCACAGTGCCTAAAAATAGAAAGCAACTGAGCATGTGCAGAGTAGGGTGAGACAGTGTATTACTGTGTTTATAACAGTATAGGTGTTTGTTTTTTATGTTTTACACAGCAGTACCTGCAAAAGGGGCCAGCCTGAAGTGATCTAGCAGGACTTCATTTTCTGACTAAAGTTCCACTTTAAATCTACCAAAAACCTAACCATTACTTAGGGCTTCTGCAAGTCTCAGCTCCTTCTACAATCTCAGCTCCTTCTACAATCTCAGATTGTTCATGGCTTACCACATACTCCAATTCATGGAAACCTATCAGGAAGGCTTCTGCAAATCTCAGCTCCTTCTACAATCTCGGATTGTTCATGGCTTTCCACATACTCCAATACATGGAAACCTATCAGGAATGTGCATAGAGCATGCACAGTGAACGTCACAAACTAATAGGCCAAAAACGTCCGAAATCCAATTGTTTAACCTCACTGATTGTGTTTTATGTATTGCTGGCTGATAAGAACATGTTTTTGTCTTTGAGAGCTACATGCCAAAAACACATTAGCAAAGGGCCAATATTTAAAAGCACTATGGGATTGTACTTGTACAATATGCTTTGGCGTGTGACCTATTACATCATGTGAACTGGCTTAGATCATCAGAATTGTTTAACAATTAATTTATAAAATAACTCTGGAAAGCCAAATGAAATGTGAATGCATTTAAACTAACATGTTTAATACTTACCAGGATAAACACAATTTTATTGAGAATCTAAACATTTATAGCTAGAAGGTCATGTGGCTGCATCAGTAGTGAACGGAACCATGGAGGCTGGGTTCACACCAAAAATGAATGCATTTCGCCGCTATGGTTAGAGCGTCTGCCAAACAAATGACTTCAGATTCTACAAATCCTTCCAGGACTCCACTGCATGAGTCCAGGCTTATAACAGAAAAGTTTTGTGGGAGGTTGATTTGGATCCTGTTGATGATAAGCCTTTGGTAAGAGTTTCTAACGCCGCCACTGAATAGTCTCCTTGAAATGTATTAATAAGCTCACTCATCTGTTTATACTTCATCAATACCCATTTGGCGCAAATTTATTTAGCAAGGCATAAACAGTCTTATAACCCATTATGCCCTAAGTGTCAATGGCCCCCCACTCTATTTTTCACCAAATCATATCTAATGCATTTTTGGATCACACATTTCTCTTTATTTTGACTTAATTTAGGGTTTATTAAAATTACATTTACTGTTTATGGTTATCTGCTTGATTGTAATTGACATAGCAGAAATGTTGCTTGGCGAGTTTATCAAGAGGAATGTTTTGTATGTTTAGACAGCTACCTTTTGGCTTCACACTTTTTGCTTAATTTAGTGTTTAAACTGGCTTCTGAGCGGTCATGATAAGGCAATGACCTACTGGTAAAAAGACAGGTGAGCAGGGCCGAAAGTATAATGTTTTATTGTTTCCAATGACTTTAAATAAACATTTACATTTTTATCAGGTCACTACTATACAGATAACAGCAAAGGATACTATGCTAAAGGTAAGCTCAACGGAATGCTTTTACATTTTTCACACAACTTATATCATCCTCCCAAATCAAGAGAACTATTAACTATATAAAGTATAGTTTAAAGTGGACCTGAAGTTAAAAAGTGAAGATTTTTTTGTGTATTGTTGTTGTTTCCTCAGGTGGGTGCCTTTTCTTCCACTGGCACCTTCATTGACATGCATATGTACAGAGTGTCTTTCGCTTCTGTAAAGGGATTGTTCAGGAAGAACTTTTTTCAGTCGGAATTTTTGCTCCTGTATGTGATATATCAGTAATTTATTGGTTGGTACGTAGAAGGGTCTATGTATTCACCAGCAGCTTTTAGGTACTACCTGATTATTGTTGTTGGATACAACCAGATGCTGTCGTAACCTTTCTTTGTGGACTTGAAGATTCCTATATGATCCCATAAACTGAAAATGAAGAATTAAAAAGTGAAGGTTTACTGTGTTGTAGATTGAAGATCCAGAAATGTTAACTGTGCTTAAGCATACCCTACAAGATTTACCTTTTTGTCATGCATTCCTCCTGAAAAATAGCAGTCCACTTCATGTTCCTTCATGTGGGCCACGTATCTACAGCCCCATATCTGCTGTGTAAGAGGCACTGTTGTCTGTGATTGCTGGGCTCACAAGATGTAGAGTGATATTTGACAATGTCACTACTGTGCTACTAGCCAAAGATGAATTTACACTTGAGGACCTGCAATGCTAGAATCTCCCTGCTCTTGCTTTATCCATTCTATGAAGCTATGCTTCCTACATACTGTATCTTGCTTCTTCTTGAGCTGTCAGGACCTGTCAAGGTCCTACCTTTTCCCTGAGGTTATGTTACTCCATGTGCTGGCGTCCATCTTGGATTTCTGCTGAGCATGGTGGGAATCCTTTTATGCCTTCAGGTCTCTGAGGTCCATCCCCCAGAGGGGTGTGGCTGATGACATATAAGCCTGTGGCCGCACATGCTCTTTGCACTTGTGTCTTTGTGTTGCTATTACTCTGTTCTGACTCTCGTGACTCTCCTGGAATCTGACTCGGCTTGTGACTCGACTATTCTTTGCGTTCTCCTTTGATCTGACCCTCTGTTGCTGAACCCGGCTCGTGACCTGTGATTCTCGTCTGCTGTCCTGTACTGTTTTGTCCCGTTGTTGTTGACCCGGCCTGCCTGACTAATCTTTTGTCTTTTCCACCAGCTACATGCCATTGGCGGCGGCCATTACCGCAGCTGAGGTGTCTCGGGGGCCGCGACCTGGTTCCTGGCTGTGTCAAGTCCATCCCCACCATCAGGGGCCCTGGTGAAGGGCAGCCTGGGACTTAGACTCCGCGCCCTGAGGGACTTCGGTCTGTGGGTGGTGGTTGTCGTCAGCCAGTGCGTTACATTGTTAGGCCTGCCTGTCCGTTCCTCGGCCCCTGCCCTGACAGGACCTGGATCTGCAATATTTTTGTCTGACAGTATCTTTTCTTGCTGAGCCACCTGAGATACTGGACAGCTCCCTGGACAATTCTTCGGACAACCTTACCTTGTTTCTGGTGAACCTTGAAATCTTTGATCCCCCCATGACCTTTCTATTTAAGCCATGCCTTTGCACTTTCTGTTTGCCAGATTATTGTGCTCTCTCCAGCCAACATCTCACTGTTGTCACTCCTGCTGCTGTCCATATCTTCTTTACTGGCCTTTGTCTTGTTCCTCGGCTATGCTTCTGCTTGATCCCAAGCTGCAACCACTTGTTAATGACCTTTGGCTTGTTCCTTGACTATTCTTCTGCTTGATCCCATCCTGCAACCACTTATTACCAACCTTTGGTTGTTTCCTGACTATGCTGCTGCTTTGTTCCTACCTGCTATATTAGCTTCTGGACCCTAGCTTGCTCACATCCTGGTAGGATGATCCTAGGAATGCGATCTGGTGCTAACATGCAGCAAAACTCATCTCCACCATCAGGAGTTCAGGCGAATACTGGTTAGTGCCTAGGCCCCGCGCCTCAATGAGCCTGTGTCGTCTGGCAAGGTGACTTGGTCTTTGAGCCTGACCACTGGTCATGGCATGAGCATTCCCCACCAATAATTGGGGGACTGCCCTGACTTGAGAAAGAGAAGCATTGCCTCTAACAAAATGGTGTCTGCCTACAGAGGCACAGACAAAGTGCAGTATAAGGCATTGCAAGTCATATGCAATACTGCTAACTAGTGTGTTGCCCTTTGCTTGAATTTTGGGAACTGTTTCCACAGTTCAAGTCATCTTTAAAGGGTGTATTTCCTAGTGAGCACACATGTTGACATTATTACAGTATTTACCTTGAAATTATTTTTGATATGACTATCAAATTGCACATACTTGCATTGTGGTAATTTTTCTCAGTGACTTTAAAGTAGAGATTTGTATATTAGCTATTAGCGGGAGTATAGATTATTCATTGCAATGACAACTTCAATTCTTTTCAACTGGTGGCATAAGATATCAGCCACACATTGAATGCATTGTTTTCAATGTGCCTGTTTTCTCATAGACTTGCATTACGAGACAAAAAAGTAAAGCACAACCATTGTGTAGCACTGACAAATGGGAAGCACAGCCGCATTTTTTAAACAGAAATTACGACTGTTTCTTGGTACATATTTCATTTAAAACATTGCCATGTAAACAAAGTTTTTGAGGCATTAACTCACACCAAGGATTTTTTGCATGAAGCTGATATCTTTACATACTGTATTTATTGAAAAAAAAGGTACTTGAAAAGAATATGCATTCCCTTTAAACTATTGATACATTTATTATAAGAATGTAAAATTGGTCATAAATGCTGGTAATGCTTTAAAGGTTGCCTGTCCAACCATGATATTCTAGTTTACGGTGGAAGCCAGTGCAGTTAATCAGCTTTCAATAGACTCTAGTGGGGAAATCAATCTTCTTAATAAAGTTATTAAGGAGCCAAGTAAGTCTAACTGCTTCTGCTGTATTTGTTGATATATAAAATCATCTAGACACCAGAAGAGAGAATAAGACCTCTTTACTGGACCCTGTAAACGGGGGAAGAGCTTTGAACACAAGAGTAGAAATACAGTATATCCATTGGTAGACCCAAGAGAAACCCAGTGGATGATGCAAATTACTTTCTAAGTAACTCCAGGCAACATGACCAATGTATCTCTATTGCTAATGCTATTCAGAAACTTGCTACTCTGTCACAGTTAGATATTCCACTGAATTCACATCTCACCTGAGTTTTATATAATGCACTCTACCCCAATTCAGCGTGTTTTTCTTTGTGCTTTTTAGTAAAATGACAGCTTCTTGGCTTAAAAAGTATTTTTTGTAAAATTGCTACAGAAAAATAGAGTGTCTGCCTCCATTATTATCCCCTGAGCAATCTCAGTGATATAATAAGAAGAGAGAACTATCTGCATTACTTTACCATAAAGAATCCTATGAAATAGAACACCGTTGCAATTTGACTTCCAGCTTATGCAGACTTCTGGTGAAAAGAGGCAACTTTCACATAACTGTTCCAATAAGGTCCGCATGTCAGTTTTTGAATTCAAGTGGGCCTAATCATATAGTCCATTTATCTCTATGAACTGGCGAGTGTAAATAGACCTACCTCCGATTCAATCCGCTAAAACCAAACCGAGGAGGATCGAAGGTAGCCAGGAGGTAGCCAGGTGTGAATGGACCCAGCCTCCCATTCTGTCCAACTGAGCGGACATGGACCTGTCATCTGTCCACTCTGCTCTGATTAGCAAGGGATCTGCAAGTGGATCCTCTGCTGATCAGAATGGAGTCTGTGCCATGTGAAAGGTAGTCATTAAAGCAAGAACATATTTTTGTTTTAAATTTTAGGGAATTTTGTACACCAGCTCTGTACAGAACATTCTCAGCTTATACTAATAATGATACATTTACTTTTTGGCAGTTTTAGAAAAACATTATTGTAGCTGCAGAAAGGTTATCTTTTTTTAAATCAAACTAAATTACAACAATAATGCACTTGGTAGCAGTTCACAAAACAGACACAGTAACATTTTGGGCAACTAATAATTTTTAGATCAATGGTATATTATAGCACAAAAATAATTATGGCACATCTCTTTTCTGACTCTGCTAATAAACTCCTTTATAAAGAAAAAAATCATTATGAGCACGGTTAGGCCGAACATTTCTCTGCAGTATTTAGGCACAGTAGGGTAAAGAAAGTTTCACGTACCTTGGACACAACTTTTTCCCATTGCTTTTTACTGGCAGCATGAATTTTAAAAAGTAAAAGCAATTTCCACAATAAAGGAAAAGCGAGATTGTACCTCCCTTAATATGCAGGATTGTAAGCAGCCCTAGAAGACTTGAGTTGGACATCTCTGCCTACACTGTTCAACCAAAACATCCTAATCACTATACTGTAAATAGCAAAACCTGAAATACATACAAAGCATAACTATATTCCCTTTGGAAAAGATATTTACTCAACTGTAGGCTGAACTTTCCATGATTCATGTAATAGTAAGACAATTGGCTTTGCATTATTTTATTCTGTATCATTAAAATCTAAATTGAAAATCAAAATATGTACACTGCACTCCACAATGATGTAATATGTTCAATAAATATCAAGACTGAACTTGGCAGCTCCAAGCATTCCAGCTTTATATAGGCCCATTTAACGCAATCTTTTTTTTTCTCATATTTTTCATAGGTTTTATGGCACCTTTTTTGTTTTAAATCCCAAAGTGTTATATACCATCATTATCTGAACAGTTTTCCATTGTAAAACAAACCACAGGGTAATTTTAATAAATAAGTGACATGCATTGAATCACACATAATAAAACACTTTATTGGTTTATGCTTGCCAGCATCTGAATGATTTTTTAACCATAGCATGGGGAGAAAACCAAGGACACTTAGACTGACTGAAGCAAAGAGAACTAAGTCATCCGGCCACCAATCAGGCAAGAAACATCTTATTCAGTATAAAAATGCAAACAGCAAAGGGGATATGCTCTATGTACAGTACAATGTAGTTACCTGTAGCAATTAATTGGAAATGATTTCCTAAGAGAGTCCAATCTAAATGGTTATTGAAGATTAGTTCACTGCATTCTTTTTCTTTCCCATGCTTCAAATTAGGTAGCATGTATCCTTTGCTTAAAAATTTAAAGTACATCTAAGTACATACCTGAAGATTTACTGCACGGTTTCATTTATTATGGTTTGTTTTGTCTTTTTACCATGTTTGTTTGAGGTGATTGTAGCCATATTAGTGCATTTGCGACAGGAACAATTGAGTACTGTCTGTGATACTTTTTTTATTGGCACCAACATACAATTTTGAGGACAAGCTTTCGGGGAATGTCCCCTTCTTCAGGTCTAAGCAGTACTGAAACAAAGATTTAGCAGAATGTTGGAAGACATGTAGGGGATGGGAAAAAAAAACAGAGATAAGATACAGCAAAAGCAAAGTCTGGGGGGGGGGGGGAGACAACACTAGCAGAGAGCTTATAGTCATAAAACTGTTGGATAATGATTGTTTTTCTTTCCTGAATGGATTTGAAATTTCCTTTAAGAACTAAAAGTGTCAAAAAGTGTCCGACGCTCAAAAGGGATCTTCAGTATCTCCGGCTCATACAGCTGCACCTCTAGTAATGTTGTGTACCTTATCCAGTGCAGAAAATGTAGCAAAGAATCTTATGTTGGCGAAACAGGACAGAAGTTGCAAACAAGGATGAATTTGCACAGACATACCATCAAGGAACATAAAGAAGATGACCTTTGCACACCTGTGGTACACCATTTCGCACAACCAGACCACAATTTGTGGAGACCTCAATATTTTAGTTCTTAAAGGAAATTTCAAATCCATTCAGGAAAGAAAAACTTTTGAACTAAGAATGATAATTCTATTTGACACAAGAGATAACGGCCTGAATTTGGACATGGGATTCCTCAATCATTATCCAACAGTTTTATGACTATCAGCTCAAGCATGACTGCCTCTGCTAGTGTTGTCCCCCCCCCCAGACTTTGCTTTTGCTGTATCTTATCTCTGTTTCCCCCCCCCCCCCCACACATCTCTTCCAACATTCTGCTAAATCTTTGTTTCAGTACTGCTTAGACCTGAAGAAGGGGACATTCCCCGAAAGCTTGTCCTCAAAATTGTATGTTAGTGCAAATAAAAAAAGTATCATGGACAGTACTCAATTGTTCCTACCATGTTTGTAAAATGATGAATAAAACTGAAAAAACATTACACTGAAGAGTGCAATATTTTAAAAAAATAAATTATTTATTTAAGACTCTAACAGAAAGGAACATATGGTAATACACATGCGTCTTGTGGACACAAACACAAAAGAATTGTTACATCCTCTTATTACTGAACAGGAAAAGTAAAGGCAGATGATCCACAGAAATCACAAACTTTATACAAAAGTTACAAACTGAAACTGTGAGTAACCACTGCTCTATCTCTTATTTTCCATTTTCTAAGGGTAAGCAGATATGCAATGAGATGAATAAGGGAAAAAGGGGTGGGGGAAAGAAAAAAGGGGGGGGAAGAAGGGGGGAAGAGGAGTTAGCTTCTCCAGTTCAATGCCTTGGTGCCCCAATTAGCGTCATTTTCAGAGTCCGCATATAGGAACCAGGGCGTCCAGATTTTGAAGTTTTGTTCTGATTTTTCTTTCAGGTTAGTCGTTAATTGCTCCATTGACTGTATATGCAAAAGTGGTTACTGTGCTTGTGGAAAAAGAAACAACAAAATTAAGTAATAGAAGCAGCAAGCACATTATTGGATAATTGACATAATAATCAACAAATACACAGAACGTGCTGCTCTAAAAACACCAAAACAAGAAACTAGTGACTTATTGAAAAAGATAAGAAATCAAATGTCCAGCATAAAATGTCTGTGTGAAGTTGTTGCAGAAAAGGAAATATGGATCCTCGAAGAATCTCTTCCATTGTCATCCATCACCTACAAAGGGAGACTGGTAACTGCTTACCAAATGGATTTGACTCTCGCATTATAAAGAGTCATATTACGCCTGATTAAAAATCCATACACGTTCTCCAGGAATCTTCCCCTCAGGAAAAGATCTCTGAATACCAGGGAATGTCTCCACTGTCCCCTCCATGCATTCAAGTAAGTACCCAAAAGAGAGAATCATATGCTCCATACAATATAGGTAGAAATACACTCATAAAGTTACTGGTGCCATGCAGGTCTCCTGCAGACCTGTCAGTACATCTGCTTGCCCGTATGGGATGAGATTCTGTCACGAGGGGCAGCGGCTGCAGCATTGGGAACATGTTACATGTTCCACCATAAAAAAAGGTGGAACATGTAACATGTTCCCAAAGGTGAACTTGTCCTTTAAGTGTGCATTGCAACATGCTACAAAAAATGCAGCAATACCGACATTTTTGAGATGTGTGCTACTATTGTGTGGCCCTCTGGAAGTGTTAACCACCACTGCTCTAGGCTCTATCCTCTCCGCCCTTGCTTAGCTCAAATTGATTGCTAGCAAATGCTCCAAAACCTTTTTAATAGTAGCATCTTTCTGTCTCTTTAAAGCAAATGCTGCCTTTCTACTACATTCTCCTTTGCTGAGAAACTTCTGCCCCTGAAAATCTTCACACAGAAAAGAAGTGTTGAATTAACAGGGTGACAACACACGCATCTTTCTGCTTGATACACAAGGGTTCATTTAATAAAGGCAAATACACTGTTACCTTTGCAAGGGAAGTTTCACTTTGCAAGGAAATTTCCCTGGGCTTAGCCAATCCCCCTGACAACATAATTTCCTGATGAAATGCGTTGGCTGTGACGTCATCATGAAAGTTACTGGCAGGATCCCAGCACCCTGAGCGGCCTGGTTTGAATGTTATGATGAGTAGGGGAGAGGTATTGCAACTACTGTATATGTGTATGCGCATTTAAAGTTGGAAAAAAGGATACTATATCTACTACACTATGGCTTGCATCTGTCACAATCATGCACACAGGGAGAGGTGCAGTTCTCCATTTTGCTTGATTTTTGTAGAAAAGAAGCTGTTATGCTTTGTGTGTAGTCAGAGAAGTGAGGACCGTCTGCGTTTTAACATCTAGCAGACCGGGAGAAAGCCTCCTGTGATGAACCAACGGAACTAGCAGTCCAGACCAGAAATCCCTTTTAAGCTCATGAAACTTGAAGCTGCTTAAAACCAAGGCTGACTGGCAAGTACTTTAACCCTTTAAACTCTTTTCTATGATCTGTTTGCTGTGCTGCTATGCTCTGTATATTTATATATATATACAGTCAGGTCCATAAATATTGGGACATCGACACAATTCTAACATTTTTGGCTCTATACATCACCACAATGGATTTGAAATGAAACGATCAAGATGTGCTTTAACTGCAGACTGTCAGCTTTAATTTGAGGGTATTTAGATCCAAATCAGGTGAACGGTGTAGGAATTACAACAGTTTGCATATGTGCCTCCCACTTGTTAGGGGACCAAAAGTAATGGGACAATTGGCTTCTCAGCTGTTCCATGGCCAGGTGTGTGTTATTTCCTCATTATCCCAATTACAATGAGCAGATAAAAGGTCCAGAGTTCATTTCAAGTGTGCTATTTGCATTTGGAACCTGTTGCTGTCAACTCTCAAGATGAGATCCAAAGAGCTGTCACTATCAGTGAAGCAAGCCATCATTAGGCTGAAAAAACAAAAGAAACCCATCAGAGAGATAGCAAAAACATTAGGCGTGGCCAAAACAACTGTTTGGAACATTCTTAAAAAGAATGAATGCACCGGTGAGCTCAGCAACACCAAAAGTCCCGGAAGACCACGGAAAACAACTGTGGCGGATTACCAAAGAATTCTTTCCCTGGTGAAGAAAACACCCTTCACAACAGTTGGCCAGATCAAGAACACTCTCCAGGAGGTAGGTGTATGTGTGTCAAAGTCAACAATCAAGAGAAGACTTCACCAGAGTGAATACAGAGGGTTTACCACAAGATGTAAACCATTGGTGAGCCTCAAAAACAGGAAGGCCAGATTAGAGTTTGCCAAACGACATCTAAAAAAGCCTTCACAGTTCTGGAACAACATCCTATGGATAGATGAGACCAAGATCAACTTGTACCAGAATGATGGGAAGAGAAGAGTATGGAGAAGGAAAGGAACTGCTCATGATCCTAAGCATACCACCTCATCAGTGAAGCATGGCGGTGGTAGTGTCATGGCGTGGGCATGTATGGCTGCCAATGGAACTGCTTCTCTTGTATTTATTGATGATGTGACTGCTGACAAAAGCAGCAGGATGAATTCTGAAGTGTTTTGGGCAATATTTTCTGCTCATATGCAGCCAAATGCTTCAGAACTCATTGGACACCACTTCACAGTGCAGATGGACAATGACCCAAGCATACTGCAAAAGCAACCAAAGAGTTCTTTAAGGGAAAGAAGTGGACTGTTATGCAATGGCCAAGTCATTCACCTGACCTGAATCCGATTGACCATGCATTTCACTTGCTGAAGACAAAACTGAAGGGAAAATGCCCCAAGTACAAGCAGGAACTGAAGACAGTTGCAGTAGAGGCCTGGCAGAGCATCACCAGGGATGAAACCCAGGGTCTGGTGATGTCTATGTGTTCCAGACTTTAGGCTGTAATTGACTGCAAAGGATTTGCAACCAAGTATTAAAAAGTGAAAGTTTGATTTATGATTATTATTCTGTCCAATTACTTTTGGTCCCTTAATAAGTGGGAGGCACATATGCAAACTGTTGTAATTCCTACACCGTTCACCTGATTTGGATCTAAACACCCTCAAATTAAAGCTGACAGTCTGCAGTTAAAGCACATCTTGATCGTTTCATTTCAAATCCATTGTGGTGGTGTATAGAGCCAAAAATGTTAGAATTGTGTCGATGTCCCAATATTTATGGACCTGACTGTATATATATACAGTTGTAAGAAAAAGTATGTGAACCCCTTGGGATTACGTGGAGTTTTGCATGAATTGGGCATAAAATGTGCTCTGAATGTCATCTAAGTCACAACAATAGAAGAACACAGTCTGCTGAACATAATACTACACAAACATTAGATGTTGCCATGGTTTAATTGCACATAACATGTAAACATTCACAGTGCACGGAGGAAAAAGTATGTGAGGCCCTAGCTTAATTACTTCTCCCAGAGCTAATTGGAGCCAGGAGTGAGCCAACCTTGACTCCAATCAGTGTGATGATATTGGATGTGTTGCTGACAGCTGTCCTGCCCTTAAAAAACACACACCTGTTTTGGGTTTATTGGTTTCAAGAAGCACTGTGTGATGTGAACCATGCCTCGCAGAAAAGAGCTCTCAGAAGACCTACGATCAAGAATTGTTGACTTGCATGAAGCTGGAAAGGGTTACAAAAGTATCTCTAAAAGCCTTGATGTTCATGCGTCCACGGTAAGACAGACTGTCTACAAATGGAGAAAGTTTAGCACTGTTGCTACTCTCCCTAGGCGTGGTTGTCCTGTAAAAATGACTGCAAGAGCACAGCGCAGAATGCTGCATGAGGTAAAGAAGAATGCCAGAGTGTCAGCTAAAGACCTACAGAAATCTCTGGCACATGCTAACATTTTTGTTGACACATCTACAATAAGGAAAACATTAAACAAGAATGGAATACATGGGAGGACACCACGGAGGAAGCCATTGCTGTCCAAAAAGAATATTGCAGCACGTTTGAAGTTTGCAAAAGAGCACCTGGATGTTTCACAGCACTACTGGCAAAATATACTGTGGACAGATGAAACCAAGATTGAGTTGTTTGGGAAGAACACACAACACTATGTGTGGAGAAAAAAAGGCACAGCACACCAACATTAAAACCTCATCCTCACTGTAAAACATGGCAGAGGGAGCATCATGGTTTGGGGCTGCTTTGCTGCCTCAGGGCCTGGATGGATTGTTGTCATTGATGGGAAAATGAATTCCAGAGTTTATCAAGACATTTTGCAAGAAAACGTACGACCATCTGTCCACCAACTGAAGCTCCGCAGAGGATGGGTGATGCAACAGGACAATGACCCAAAGCATACAAGTAATTCAACAAAACAATGGCTGCAACAGCACAGAATATGCCTTCTGGAGTGGCCCAGTCAGAGTCCTGACCTCAACCTGATTGAAATGCTGTGGCATGACCTTAAGAGAGCAATTCACACCAGACATCCCAAGAATATTGCTACACTGAAACAGTTTTGTGAAGAGGAGTGGTCCAAAATTACTCCAGATCATTGTGCAGGTCTGATCTGCAACTACAGGAAACGTTTGGTTGAGGTTATTGCTGCCAAAGGAGGGTCAAACAGTTATTAAGTCCAAAGGTTCACATACTTTTTCCTCCCTGCACTGTGAATGTTTACATGTTATGTGCAATTAAACCATGGCAACATCTAATGTTTGTGTAGTATTATGTTCAGCAGACTGTGTTCTTCTTTTGTTGTGACTTAGATGACGTTCAGAGCACATTTTATGCCCAATTCATGCAAAACTCCACGTAATCCCAAGGGGTTCACATACTTTTTCTTACAACCGTATATATATATATATATATATATATATATATATTGGTTACATCTTCTTTCTGTAAATATTTTTACTGCACCCTTTTAACCTTTTGATAATAAATAGAGATGAGCGAAGTATTCAAAAATTCGATTCGACTGATTCTGCGAATTCGTGGAAAAATTTCGATTCGAGTCGAATATATTCGCTGCGAATTTAACTTATAAAAGGGTGTTTCTAGGCTTCAGAGAGCCTTTATATTAGTGCAGAACACTGTACCTTTAATTTAAATGCCCTTGGAGTCTGCTGGGGAAGAGAAATAATACTGACAGTCAGTATGACATGCAGATGAGTGCCGTCGATCTTAGAATCACCGCACACTTCACTCATTTGGGCAGTCACTGGGCCAAAACCAGAGTGTGGAGCCACAGTGTGGCGGTGGAGGCAGCAGCAATGGGAGGCCATACAGCACCCTATGACAAAAATGGAAACCACCAGCAGTGTGAGGAGACCTGAAAGTGGCACATGGCAGAGTGTGGCGATGGAGACAGCAGCAATGGGAGGCCGTACAGGGACCCATGACACACTCTGGACCTGGCAGCAGCATGAGGAGGCGGTACAGGGGCCCATGACAGATTACGGGCCTGGCAGCAGCATGAGGAGTCGGTACGGGGCCCATGGCAGATTAGGGGCCTGGCAGCAGCTATGGGAGGCCCGTAATCTGCCAGCACCCTATGACAAAAAATGGAACACACCAGCAGTGTGAGGAGACCTGAAAGTGGCACATGGCAGAGTGTGGCGATGGAGACAGCAGCAATGGGAGGCCGTATAGGGACCCATGAGAGACTCTGGACCTGGCAGCAGCATGAGGAGGCGGTATAGGGGCCCATGGCAGATTAAGGGCCTGGCAGCAGCTATGGGAGGCCCGTAATCTGCCAGCACCCTATGACAAAAAATGGAACACACCAGCAGTGTGAGGAGACCTGAAAGTGGCACATGGCAGAGTGTGGCGATGGAGACAGCAGCAATGGGAGGCCGTACAGGGACCCATGAGAGACTCTGGACTTGGCAGCAGCATGAGGAGGCGGTATAGGGGCCCATGGCAGATTAGGAGCCTGGCAGCAGCTATGGGAGGCCCGTAATCTGCCAGCACCCTATGACAAAAAATGGAACACACCAGCAGTGTGAGGAGACCTGAAAGTGGCACATGTTTGGGGCATGATTCATGGCGGATTTAGTCAGTTGTGTCAGGAACTGGTGGTTTGAAATCCAGACTAATCCACGCCTGATTCATTTTCACAAACGTGAGTCTCTCCACACTTTGGGTGGATAGTCGTGTCCTCCGCGGAGTTACAATACCTCCTGCCGCACTAAACACGCGCTCCGATGCCACGCTACTGGCCGGGCATGACAGCTTTTCAAGGGCAAATTCAGCTAGTTGGGGCCAAAGGTCAAGTTTCGTTGCCCAGTAGTCAAGGGGATTGTCTACCTCGGTTGGCAGGGTGCTGTCCAAGTAAGCCTAAGCCTGTTGTTTGAGGTCCTGCTCCAGGTCCACCTGATGCTGCTGCTGCTGCTGCTGCTGCTGCGGCTGGTTAGTAGTTTCCTCACTGCGCTGGTGAAGAAAGCTAGTCATCATCGACTGCAGACTGAGGCAGCTGCTGCTGGTGGAGCTGCCACTGCTCCTACCACCCCACCCCTCCCCTGCTGCCATGGCAGCGGAACGCGAGCGCACAGGGCCCACAGTGTCTGAGGATGGACATTGGCGCAGAAAGGCAGAGACCAGCTGAGTACATAGGTGGTTTTTATAGTACGTTATTTTGGCCTCCCTCTCAGCAGGTGTGAAAAAGGCCACCATTTTTGAACGGTAGCGAGGGTCCAACAAGGTGGACAGCCAAAAGTCATCCCTCTGTCTGATGGTTATTATTCGGCTGTCGGTACGCAAGCAAGCTAGCATGCTATGGGCCATTTGTGCCAAGGAATGCGAGGGACTCCCTGCCTCCATCTCCACAGCATACTGCCACGGTGCGTCTGGGTCCTCTGTCTCCTCTTCCTCCTCCTCTACCAGATGCTCCTGCTCCTCCTCTCCTGTCCGCTGAGTGGAAAAACCACCCATTTCACTCAATAATTCCTGAGCACCAATGTCCTCCTCTACCTCCTCCTCTTCTTCCTGTCCTGCCCCCACAGGGGTCATGTGGCGTTGAGATCTGTGCGCCACGTCTACCGCACCCTGACCAGCCATTGTTAACAGCATTTGTTCCAGGACGTGCAACAGAGGAATGACGTCGTTCATCCCATAGTCCTGCCGACTCACGAATAGCGTGGCCTCCTCAAAGGGCCTCAGCAAGCGCAGGTGTCACGCATGAGCTGCCAATGGCTGACATCTAAGTTACACAGGGAGTACCTTTATCCGCTTTTAACATCAGGAAATCGGTGATGGCCTTTCGCTGTTCGTAAAGGCGGTCTAACATATGTAGGGTTGAATTCCACCTTGTTGCAACGTCACAGCATGAGGAGTCGGTACGGGGGCCCATGGCAGATTACGGGCCTGGCAGCAGCAATGGGAGGCCCGTGATCTGCCAGCACCCTATGACAAAAAATGTAACACACCAGCAGTGCGAGGAGATCTGAAAGTGGCACATGGCAGAGTGTGGCGATGGAGACAGCAGCAATGGGAGGTTGTACAGGGACCCATGAGAGACTCTGGACCTGGCAGCAGCATGAGGAGGCGGTATAGGGGCCCATGGCAGATTAGGGGCCTGGCAGAAGCTATGGGAGGCCCGTAATCTGCCAGCACCCTATGTCAAAAAATTGAACACACCAGCAGTGTGTGAGGAGACCTGAAAGTGGCACATGGCAGAGTGTGGCGATGGAGACAGCAGCAATGGGAGGCCGTACAGGGACCCATGACAGACTCTGGACTTGGCAGCAGCATGAGGAGGCGGTATAGGGGCCCATGGCAGATTAGGGGCCTGGCAGCAGCTATGGGAGGCCCGTAATCTGCCAGCACCCTATGTCAAAAAATTGAACACACCAGCAGTGTGAGGAGACCTGAAAGTGGCACATGGCATGAGACACTGTGGACCTGGCAGCAGCATGAGGAGGCGGTACAGGGGCCCATGGCAGATTAGGGGCCTGGCAGCAGCTATGGGAGGCCCGTAATCTGCCAGCACCCTATGTCAAAAAATTGAACACACCAGCAGTGTGTGAGGAGACCTGAAAGTGGCACATGGCAGAGTGTGGCGATGGAGACAGCAGCAATGGGACGCCGTACAGGGACCCATGAGAGACTCTGGACTTGGCAGCAGCATGAGGAGGCTGTATAGGGGCCCATGGCAGATTAGGGGCCTGGCAGCAGCTATGGGAGGCCCGTAATCTGCCAGCACCCTATGTCAAAAAATTGAACACACCAGCAGTGTGTGAGGAGACCTGAAAGTGGCACATGGCAGAGTGTGGCGATGGAGACAGCAGCAATGGGACGCCGTACAGGGACCCATGAAAGACTCTGGACCTGGCAGCAGCATGAGGAGGCGGTATAGGGGCCCATGGCAGATTAGGGGCCTGGCAGAAGCTATGGGAGGCCCGTAATCTGCCAGCACCCTATGTCAAAAAATTGAACACACCAGCAGTGTGTGAGGAGACCTGAAAGTGGCACATGGCAGAGTGTGGCGATGGAGACAGCAGCAATGGGAGGCCGTACAGGGACCCATGACAGACTCTGGACTTGGCAGCAGCATGAGGAGGCGGTATAGGGGCCCATGGCAGATTAGGGGCCTGGCAGCAGCTATGGGAGGCCCGTAATCTGCCAGCACCCTATGTCAAAAAATTGAACACACCAGCAGTGTGAGGAGACCTGAAAGTGGCACATGGCATGAGACACTGTGGACCTGGCAGCAGCATGAGGAGGCGGTACAGGGGCCCATGGCAGATTAGGGGCCTGGCAGCAGCTATGGGAGGCCCGTAATCTGCCAGCACCCTATGTCAAAAAATTGAACACACCAGCAGTGTGTGAGGAGACCTGAAAGTGGCACATGGCAGAGTGTGGCGATGGAGACAGCAGCAATGGGACGCCGTACAGGGACCCATGAGAGACTCTGGACTTGGCAGCAGCATGAGGAGGCGGTATAGGGGCCCATGGCAGATTAGGGGCCTGGCAGCAGCTATGGGAGGCCCGTAATCTGCCAGCACCCTATGTCAAAAAATTGAACACACCAGCAGTGTGTGAGGAGACCTGAAAGTGGCACATGGCATGAGACACTGTGGACCTGGCAGCAGCATGAGGAGGCGGTACAGGGGCCCATGGCAGATTAGGGGC
Source organism: Staurois parvus (assembly GCF_062004578.1). Taxonomy (NCBI): domain Eukaryota; kingdom Metazoa; phylum Chordata; class Amphibia; order Anura; family Ranidae; genus Staurois; species Staurois parvus. The sequence continues at coordinate 3,381,360 of NW_028318099.1, forward strand.
CTGGCAGCAGCTATGGGAGGCCGGTAATCTGCCAGCACCCTATGTCAAAAAATTGAACACACCAGCGGTGTGTGAGGAGACCTGAAAGTGGCACATGGCAGAGTGTGGCGATGGAAACAGCAGCAATGGGACGCCGTACAGGGACCCATGAGAGACTCTGGACTTGGCAGCAGCATGAGGAGGCGGTATAGGGGCCCATGGCAGATTAGGGGCCTGGCAGCAGCTATGGGAGGCCCGTAATCTGCCAGCACCCTATGTCAAAAAATTGAACACACCAGCAGTGTGTGAGGAGACCTGAAAGTGGCACATGGCAGAGTGTGGCGATGGAGACAGCAGCAATGGGACGCCGTACAGGGACCCATGAGAGACTCTGGACTTGGCAGCAGCATGAGGAGGCGGTATAGGGGCCCATGGCAGATTAGGGGCCTGACAGCAGCAATGGGAGGCCCGTAATCTTCCAGCACCCTATGTCAAAAAATTGAACACACCAGCAGTGTGTGAGGAGACCTGAAAGTGGCACATGGCAGAGTGTGGCGATGGAGACAGCAGCTATGGGACGCCGTACCGGGACCCATGAAAGACTCTGGACTTGGCAGCAGCATGAGGAGGTGGTATAGGGGCCCATGGCAGATTAGGGGCCTGGCAGCAGCTATGGGAGGCCCGTAATCTGCCAGCACAATATGTCAAAAAATTGAACACACCAGCAGTGTGAGGAGACCTGAAAGTGGCACATGGCATGAGACACTGTGGACCTGGCAGCAGCATGAGGAGGCGGTACAGGGGCCCATGGCAGATTAGGGGCCTGGCAGCAGCTATGGGAGGCCCGTAATCTGCCAGCACCCTATGACAAAAAATGGAACACACCAGCAGTGTGAGGAGACCTGAAAGTGGCACATGGAAGAGTGTGGCGATGGAGACAGCAGCAATGGGAGGCCGTACAGGGACCCATGAGAGACTCTGGACCTGGCAGCAGCATGAGGAGGCAGTATAGGGCCCCATGGCAGATTAGGGGCCTGGCAGCAGCTATGGGAGGCCCGTAATCTGCCAGCACCCTATGTCAAAAAATTGAACACACCAGCAGTGTGTGAGGAGACCTGAAAGTGGCACATGGCAGAGTGTGGCGATGGAGACAGCAGCAATTGGACGCCGTACAGGGACCCATGAGAGACTCTGGACTTGGCAGCAGCTATGGGAGGCGGTATAGGGGCCCATGGCAGATTAGGGGCCTGGCAGCAGCTAAGGGAGGCCCGTAATCTGCCAGCACCCTATGTCAAAAAATTGAACACACCAGCAGTGTGAGGAGACCTGAAAGTGGCACATGGCATGAGACACTGTGGACCTGGCAGCAGCATGAGGAGGCGGTACAGGGGCCCATGGCAGATTAGGGGCCTGGCAGCAGCTATGGGAGGCCCGTAATCTGCCAGCACCCTATGTCAAAAAATTGAACACACCAGCAGTGTGTGAGGAGACCTGAAAGTGGCACATGGCAGATTGTGGCGATGGAGACAACAGCAATGGGACGCCGTACAGGGACCCATGAGAGACTCTGGACTTGGCAGCAGCATGAGGAGGCGGTATAGGGGCCCATGGCAGATTAGGGGCCTGGCAGCAGCTATGGGAGGCCCGTAATGTGCCAGCACCCTATGTCAAAAAATTGAACACACCAGCAGTGTGAGGAGACCTGAAAGTGGCACATGGCATGAGACACTGTGGACCTGGCAGCAGCATGAGGAGGCGGTACAGGGGCCCATGGCAGATTAGGGGCCTGGCAGCAGCTATGGGAGGCCAGTATTCTGCCAGCACCCTATGTCAAAAAATTGAACACACCAGCAGTGTGTGAGGAGACCTGAAAGTGGCACATGGCAGAGTGTGGCGATGGAGACAGCAGCAATGGGACGCCGTACAGGGACCCATGAGAGACTCTGGACTTGGCAGCAGCATGAGGAGGCGGTATAGGGGCCCATGGCAGATTAGGGGCCTGACAGCAGCTATGGGAGGCCCGTAATCTGCCAGCACCCTATGTCAAAAAATTGAACACACCAGCAGTGTGTGAGGAGACCTGAAAGTGGCACATGGCAGAGTGTGGCGATGGAGACAGCAGCTATGGGACGCCGTACAGGGACCCATGAAAGTCTCTGGACTTGGCAGCAGCATGAGGAGGTGGTATAGGGGCCCATGGCAGATTAGGGGCCTGGCAGCAGCTATGGGAGGCCCGTAATCTGCCAGCACCCTATGTCAAAAAATTGAACACACCAGCAGTGTGAGGAGACCTGACAGTGGCACATGGCATGAGACACTGTGGACCTGGCAGCAGCATGAGGAGGCGGTACAGGGGCCCATGGCAGATTAGGGGCCTGGCAGCAGCTATGGGAGGCCCGTAATCTGCCAGCACCCTATGACAAAAAATGGAACACACCAGCAGTGTGAGGAGACCTGAAAGTGGCACATGGAAGAGTGTGGCGATGGAGACAGCAGCAATGGGAGGCCGTACAGGGACCCATGAGAGACTCTGGACCTGGCAGCAGCATGAGGAGGCAGTATAGGGCCCCATGGCAGATTAGGGGCCTGGCAGCAGCTATGGGAGGCCCGTAATCTGCCAGCACCCTATGTCAAAAAATTGCACACACCAGCAGTGTGTGAGGAGACCTGAAAGTGGCACATGGCAGAGTGTGGCGATGGAGACAGCAGCAATTGGACGCCGTACAGGGACCCATGAGAGACTCTGGACTTGGCAGCAGCATGAGGAGGCGGTATAGGGGCCCATGGAAGATTAGGGGCCTGGCAGCAGCTAAGGGAGGCCCGTAATCTGCCAGCACCCTATGTCAAAAAATTGAACACATCAGCAGTGTGAGGAGACCTGAAAGTGGCACATGGCATGAGACACTGTGGACCTGGCAGCAGCATGAGGAGGCGGTACAGGGGCCCATGGCAGATTAGGGGCCTGGCAGCAGCTATGGGAGGCCCGTAATCTGCCAGCACCCTATGTCAAAAAATTGAACACACCAGCAGTGTGTGAGGAGACCTGAAAGTGGCACATGGCAGAGTGTGGCGATGGAGACAGCAGCAATGGGACGCCGTACAGGGACCCATGAGAGACTCTGGACTTGGCAGCAGCATGAGGAGGCGGTATAGGGGCCCATGGCAGATTAGGGGCCTGGCAGCAGCTATGGGAGGCCCGTAATCTGCCAGCACCCTATGTCAAAAAATTGAACACACCAGCAGTGTGTGAGGAGACCTGAAAGTGGCACATGGCAGAGTGTGGCGATGGAGACAGCAGCAATGGGACGCCGTACAGGGACCCATGAGAGACTCTGGACTTGGCAGCAGCATGAGGAGGCGGTATAGGGGCCCATGGCATATTAGGGGCCTGGCAGCAGCTATGGGAGGCCCGTAATCTGCCAGCACCCTATGTCAAAAAATTGAACACACCAGCAGTGTGTGAGGAGACCTGAAAGTGGCACATGGCAGAGTGTGGCGATGGAGACAGCAGCAATGGGACGCCGTACAGGGACCCATGAGAGACTCTGGACTTGGCAGCAGCATGAGGAGGCGGTATAGGGGCCCATGGCAGATTAGGGGCCTGGCAGCAGCTATGGGAGGCCCGTAATCTGCCAGCACCCTATGTCAAAAAATTGAACACACCAGCAGTGTGAGGAGACCTGAAAGTGGCACATGGCATGAGACACTGTGGACCTGGCAGCAGCATGAGGAGGCGGTACAGGGGCCCATGGCAGATTAGGGGCCTGGCAGCAGCTATGGGAGGCCCGTAATCTGCCAGCACCCTATGACAAAAAATGGAACACACCAGCAGTGTGAGGAGACCTGAAAGTGGCACATGGAAGAGTGTGGCGATGGAGACAGCAGCAATGGGAGGCCGTACAGGGACCCATGAGAGACTCTGGACCTGGCAGCAGCATGAGGAGGCGGTATAGGGCCCCATGGCAGATTAGGGGCCTGGCAGCAGCTATGGGAGGCCCGTAATCTGCTAGCACCCTATGTCAAAAAATTTAACACACCAGCAGTGTGTGAGGAGACCTGAAAGTGGCACATGGCAGAGTGTGGCGATGGAGACAGCAGCAATGGGACGCCGTACAGGGACCCATGAGAGACTCTGGACTTGGCAGCAGCATGAGGAGGCGGTATAGGGGCCCATGGCAGATTAGGGGCCTGGCAGCAGCTATGGGAGGCCCGTAATCTGCCAGCACCCTATGTCAAAAAATTGAACACACCAGCAGTGTGAGGAGACCTGAAAGTGGCACATGGCATGAGACACTGTGGACCTGGCAGCAGCATGAGGAGGCGGTACAGGGGCCCATGGCAGATTAGGGGCCTGGCAGCAGCTATGGGAGGCCCATAATCTGCCAGCACCCTATGTCAAAAAATTGAACACACCAGCAGTGTGTGAGGAGACCTGAAAGTGGCACATGGCAGAGTGTGGCGATGGAGACAGCAGCAATGGGACGCCGTACAGGGACCCATGAGAGACTCTGGACTTGGCAGCAGCATGAGGAGGCGGTATAGGGGCCCATGGCAGATTAGGGGCCTGGCAGCAGCTATAGGAGGCCCGTAATCTGCCAGCACCCTATGACAAAAAATGGAACACACCAGCAGTGTGAGGAGACCTGAAAGTGGCACATGGCATGAGACACTGTGGACCTGGCAGCAGCATGAGGAGGCGGTACAGGGGCCCATGGCAGATTATGGTCCTGGCAGCAGCTATGGGAGGCCCGTAATCTGCCAGCACCCTATGACAAAAAATGGAACACACCAGCAGTGTGAGGAGACGTGAAAGTGGCACATGGCAGGGGCATGATTCATGGCGGATTTAGTCAGTTGTGTCAGGAACTGGTGGTTTGAAATCCAGACTAATCCACGCCTGATTCATTTTCACAAACGTGAGTCTCTCCACACTTTGGGTGGACAGTCGTGTCCTCCGCGGAGTTACAATACCTCCTGCCGCACTAAACACGCGCTCCGATGCCACGCTACTGGCCGGGCATGACAGCCTTTCAAGGGCAAATTCAGCTAGTTGGGGCCAAAGGTCAAGTTTCGTTGCCCAGTAGTCAAGGGGATTGTCTACCTCGGTTGGCAGGGTGCTGTCCAAGTAGGCCCAAGCCTGTTGTTTGAGGTCCTGCTCCAGGTCCACCTGATGCTGCTGCTGCTGCGGCTGGTTAGTAGTTTCCTCACTGCGCTGGTGAAGAAAGTTACTCATCATCGACTGCAGACTGAGGCAGCCGCTGCTGGTGGAGCTGCCACTGCTCCTACCACCCCACCCCTCCCCTGCTGCCATGGCAGCGGAACGCGAGCGCACAGGGCCCACAGTGTCTGAGGATGGACGTTGGCGCACAAAGGCAGAGACCAACTGACTACATAGGTGGTTTTTATAGTACATTATTTTGGCCTCCCTCTCAGCAGGTGTGAAAAAGGCCACCATTTTTGAACGGTAGCGAGGGTCCAACAAGGTGGACAGCCAAAAGTCATCCCTCTGTCTGATGGGTATTATTCGGCTGTCGCTACGCAAGCAACCGAGCATGCTATGGGCCATTTGTGCCAAGGAATGCGAGGGACTCCCTGCCTCCATCTCCACAGCATACTGCCACGGTGCGTCTGGGTCCTCTGTCTCCTCCTCCTCTACCAGATGCTCCTGCTCCTCCACTCCTGTCCGCTGAGTGGAAAAACCACCCATTTCACTCAATAATTCCTGAGCACAAATGTCCTCCTCTACCTCCTCCTCTTCTTCCTGTCCTGCCCCCACAGGGGTCATGTGGCGTTGAGATCTGTGCGCCACGTCTACCGCACCCTGACCAGCCATTGTTAACAGCATTTGTTCCAGGACGTGCAACAGAGGAATGACGTCGTTCATCCCATAGTCCTGCCGACTCACGAATAGCGTGGCCTCCTCAAAGGGCCTGAGCAAGCGGCAGGTGTCACGCATGAGCTGCCAATGGCTGACATCGAAGTTACACAGGGGAGTACCTTTATCCGCTTGTAACATCAGGAAATCGGTGATGGCCTTTCGCTGTTCGTAAAGGCGGTCTAACAAGTGTAGGGTTGAATTCCACCTTGTTGCAACGTCGCAGATCAGGCGATGCTGTGGAATTCCGTTCTGCCGCTGCAGCTCAAGGAGGGTGTGCTTTGCGGTGTAGGAATGGCTGAAATGCATGCAAAGTTTACGTGACATTTTAAGGATGTCTTGCAGTGGGATGGTGGATTTTAGGAACCACTTGACAACCAGATTGAACACGTGAGCCATGCATGGCGCATGGCACAACCTTCCTTGACGCAGAGCAGACACCATGTTCTTTCCGTTATCGGTCAACATGGTTCTGATTTTCAGTTTGCGCGGAGACAGCCATCTGTCGATTTCTCTGTTCATTACACTGAGAAGTTCCTCCCCTGTGTGACTACGTTCGCCAAGGCATACCAGGTGCAGCACAGCGTGACACCGTTGCGCCCTGCACATGTGATATGCCGGTCAGGTAATGGGACTTGGCACGGGGGTGGCGGCTGAGGACACGAAGGAAGAAGAGGTGGTAGAGGCGGACATCTTTTGTGGACCAAGGACGTGCAAACGTGGAGGCAAAAGCGGCGTGACCTGTCCAAGTTGCTGGTGCGGCTGTGACGGCACCACGTTCACCCAGTGGGCCGTAAATGACATGTACTGTCCCTGACCGTAGTTACAGCTCCACACGTCGGCGCTGCCGTGCACTTTGGCAGAGATCGACATGCTCAAAGACTGGCCCACCATCTCTTCTACATGTGAATGCAGGGCTGGCACTGCCTTTTTGGCGAAGAAATGACGGCTTGGCACTCTCCACCGCGGCGCGGCACAAGCCATCATTTCTCGGAAAGGTGCTGAGTCCACCACTTGGAAAGGGAGGGACTGCAGCACCAGCAACTTGGACAGGAGGACGTTCAGCTTTTGCACCGTCGGGTGCGTGCTCGCAAACTGTTGTCTCTTGGAAACGGATTCCAAGAAAGACTGCTGACGGAATCCGTGAAGAGGAGTAGCAGGAGAAGGAGCATCTGAACGAGCGGAAGATGGCAACGAGCGACAACTCCCCTCAGCAGAGGTGTTGGAGCCTTGACTGGCTGATAGAGGGCGATTGACGTCGGGTGACGGAGCAAGTAACGGAGCGGGTGATGGAGCGGGGGCTGGGGCAGGCAGAACCGCCGTATCTTTATCACGGTTTTCCCAGGCCACCAAATGGCGACGCTGCATATGCTGCCGCAACACTGTAGTCCCAACATGGGCCCCCTGGCCACGCTTGACTTTCTGGCCACATAGTCGACATACGGCTATGTTTACTTCCTCGGGCGGCTTGACAAGAAATTGCCACACCGCCGAGTAGGAAACTTTGCCCCCGATACTCCTCACTGGCTGACTGCTGCTTCCTCCGTGCACACCGGCACCACTACTGGCCGTGGTGGTAGGCTGCAGTGGAGCTGGTGCTGTACTCCGTGGCCGTTTGCCTCCACTGACACTGCTGCGACCCTGCTGCCTCCTGGGCAACCCACCGACTGTTTTGCTCGCTGCCAAGCTGCCACCCTCTTCTCCTGATGATGCGGAAGCAATAGCCTGATGAAGACGAGGCTGCCAAGTGCGATCAGCCTCATCATCATCAATTAGGGTCTCCGCCTCACTACTAGCCCCCTCGGCTGCGTGTGGGTCAGGAGACAGACCTGTCTCTAGACCGGCTACCGAGCCACTCTCCTCGCCACTACTTCTTCGCCTGGCTGCTGAAGAGGCGGATGTCTCCCCCCGTTCCTGACCGCCCTCTGTTAGCTCTTCCTCACTGTACAGTGGGGCTGAGCCCACAGCATGCGATACTTCGCTTGGTGAGGGAACACCAAAGGACAGGGGCAGGTAGAGGACACGTGATTTCAGTGGGCTTGCTCCCGTGCCATGCCAACTAACGGTTGTGTCTGACGTACCCACCGACCGTTGGCTGTAGGTGTCAGAGGTGACCTGGGAAGAGGAAGACGACCGAGCTGACGGCAGGGTTGTCGGTGGAGACACGACCGCTGGATGACACCGGGAGCACTGGCCTCTGGCTGCGAATAGTGCTGCCTCGACCCCTTCCTCTGCTGCCACGTCTGCTCGCTCCTAAAACATTGCCTCCTCTGCCACTCCTCTGCATGTTGTCTGACATACTCTTTAATTCACCGATTCTGTGTCCCTGAGTAACAATTCTGTGTCTGTCCCTGAGTAACAATTCTGTGTCCCTGAGTAACGTTTCTGTGGCCCTAAGTAACAGTTCTGTGGCCCTCAGTAACAATTCTGTGTCCCTCAGTAACAATTCTGTGTCCCTAACAATTCTGTGTCTGTCCCTGAGTAACAGTTCTGTGTCTGTCCCTGAGTAACAATTCTGTGTCCCTGAGTAACGTTTCTCTGGCCCTAAGTAACAGTTCTGTGGCCCTCAGTAACAATTCTGTGTCCCTCAGTAACAATTCTGTGTCTGTCCCTGAGTAACAATTCTGTGTCTGTCCCTGAGTAACAATTCTGTGTCCCTGAGTAACAATTCTGTGTCCCTGAGTAACAATTCTGTGTCCCTCAGTAAAAATTCTGTGTCCCTCAGTAACAATTCTGTGTCCCTCAGTAACAATTCTGTGTCTGTCCCTGAGTAACAATTCTGTGTCCCTAAGTAACGTTTCTGTGGCCCTAAGTAACGGTTCTGTGGCCCTCAGTAACAAATCTGTGTCCCTCAGTAACAATTCTGTGTCTGTCCCTGAGTAACAATTCTGTGTCCCTAAGTAACGTTTCTGTGGCCCTAAGTAACGTTTCTGTGGCCCTAAGTAATGATTCTGTGGCCCTAAGTAACGTTTCTGTGGCCCTAAGTAACGTTTCTGTGGCCCTAAGTAACAGTTCTGTGGCCCTCAGTAACAGTTCTGTGGCCCTCAGTAACAATTCTGTGTCCCTCAGTAACAATTCTGTGTCTGTCCCTGAGTAACAATTCTGTGTCCCTAAGTAACGTTTCTGTGTCCCTAAGTAACATTTCTGTGGCCCTCAGTAACAGTTCTGTGGCCCTCAGTAACAATTCTGTGTCCCTCAGTAACAATTCTGTGTCTGTCCCTGAGTAACAATTCTGTGGCCCTCAGTAACAATTCTGTGTCCCTCAGTAACAATTCTGTGTCTGTCCCTAAGTAACAATTCTGTGGCCCTAAGTAACGTTTCTGTGGCCCTAAGTAACGTTTCTGTGTCCCTCAGTAACAATTCTGTATCCCTCAGTAACAATTCTGTGTCTGTCCCTGAGTAACAATTCTGTGTCCCTAAGTAACAATTCTGTGGCCCTAAGTAAAGTTTCTGTGGCCCTAAGTAACGTTTCTGTGGCCCTAAGTAACGATTCTGTGGCCCTAAGTAACGTTTCTGTGTCCCTAAGTAATGTTTCTGTGGCCCTAAGTAACGGTTCTGTGGCCCTCAGTAACAATTCTGTGTCCCTTAGTAACAATTCTGTGTCTGTCCCTAAGTAATAATTCTGTGGCCCTAAGTAACGTTTCTGTGGCCCTAAGTAACGTTTCTGTGGCCCTAAGTAACGTTTCTGTGGCCCTAAGTAACATTTCTGTGTCCCTCAGTAACAATTCTGTGTCTGTCCCTGAGTAACAATTCTGTGTTCCTAAGTAACGTTTCTGTGGCCCTAAGTAACGATTCTGTGGCCCTAAGTAACGTTTCTGTGGCCCTAAGTAACGTTTCTGTGGCCCTCAGTAACAAATCTGTGTCCCTCAGTAACAAATCTGTGTCTGTCCCTAAGTAATAATTCTGTGGCCCTAAGTAACGTTTCTGTGGCCCTAAGTAACGGTTCTGTGGCCCTCAGTAACAATTCTGTGTCCCTCAATAACAATTCTGTGTCTGTCCCTAAGTAACAATTCTGTGGCCCTAAGTAACGTTTCTGTGGCCCTAAGTAACATTTCTGTGGCGCTAAGTAACGATTCTGTGGCCCTCAGTAACAAATCTGTGTCCCTCAGTAACAATTCTGTGTCTGTGCCTAAGTAACAATTCTGTGGCCCTAAGTAACGATTCTGTGGCCCTCAGTAACAAATCTGTGTCCCTCAGTAACAATTCTGTGTCTGTCCCTAAGTAACAATTCTGTGGCCCTAAGTAACGTTTCTGTGGCCCTAAGTAACGGTTCTGTGGCCCTCAGTAACAATTCTGTGTCCCTCAATAACAATTCTGTGTCTGTCCCTAAGTAACAATTCTGTGGCCCTAAGTAACGTTTCTGTGGCCCTAAGTAACGTTTCTGTGGCCCTAAGTAACGATTCTGTGGCCCTCAGTAACAATTCTGTATCCCTCAGTAATAATTCTGTGTCTGTCCCTGAGTAACAATTCTGTATCCCTAAGTAACGATTCTGTGGCCCTTAGTAACATTTCTGTGGCCCTAAGTAACGTTTCTGTGGCCCTCAGTAACAAATCTGTGTCCCTCAGTAACAATTCTGTGTCTGTCCCTAAGTAACAATTCTGTGGCCCTAAGTAACGATTCTGTGGCCCTCAGTAACAAATCTGTGTCCCTCAGTAACAATTCTGTGTCTGTCCCTAAGTAACAATTCTGTGGCCCTAAGTAACGTTTCTGTGGCCCTAAGTAACGGTTCTGTGGCCCTCAGTAACAATTCTGTGTCCCTCAATAACAATTCTGTGTCTGTCCCTAAGTAACAATTCTGTGGCCCTAAGTAACGTTTCTGTGGCCCTAAGTAACGTTTCTGTGGCCCTAAGTAACGATTCTGTGGCCCTCAGTAACAATTCTGTATCCCTCAGTAATAATTCTGTGTCTGTCCCTGAGTATCAATTCTGTATCCCTAAGTAACGTTTCTGTGGCCCTAAGTAACGATTCTGTGGCCCTTAGTAACGTTTCTGTGGCCCTAAGTAACGTTTCTGTGGCCCTCAGTAACAAATCTGTGTCCCTCAGTAACAATTCTGTGTCTGTCCCTAAGTAACAATTCTGTGGCCCTAAGTAACGTTTCTGTGGCCCTAAGTAACGGTTCTGTGGCCCTCAGTAACAATTCTGTTTCCCTCAATAACAATTCTGTGTCTGTCCCTAAGTAACAATTCTGTGGCCCTAAGTAACGTTTCTGTGGCCCTAAGTAACGTTTCTGTGGCGCTAAGTAACGATTCTGTGGCCCTCAGTAACAAATCTGTGTCCCTCAGTAACAATTCTGTGTCTGTCCCTAAGTAACAATTCTGTGGCCCTAAGTAACGATTCTGTGGCCCTCAGTAACAAATCTGTGTTCCTCAGTAACAATTCTGTGTCTGTCCCTAAGTAACAATTCTGTGGCCCTAAGTAATGTTTCTGTGGCCCTAAGTAACGGTTCTGTGGCCCTCAGTAACAATTCTGTGTCCCTCAATAACAATTCTGTGTCTGTCCCTAAGTAACAATTCTGTGGCCCTAAGTAACGTTTCTGTGGCCCTAAGTAACGATTCTGTGGCCCTCAGTAACAAATCTGTGTCCCTCAGTAACAATTCTGTGTCTGTCCCTAAGTAACAATTCTGTGGCCCTAAGTAACGATTCTGTGGCCCTCAGTAACAAATCTGTGTCCCTCAGTAACAATTCTGTGTCTGTCCCTAAGTAACAATTCTGTGGCCCTAAGTAACGTTTCTGTGGCCCTAAGTAACGATTCTGTGGCCCTCAGTAACAATTCTGTATCCCTCAGTAACAATTGTGTCTGTCCCTGAGTAACAATTCTGTGTCCCTAAGTAACGTTTCTGTGGCCCTAACTAACGATTCTGTGGCTCTAAGTAACGTTTCTGTGGCCCTAAGTAACGATTCTGTGGCCCTAACTAACGTTTCTGTGTACCTAAGTAACGTTTCTCTGTCCCTAACTCTCTCCCTGAATACAGCCAGGTCTGCCTCTGTTGAATGACTGGAGGCAAATGGAGAATTCTAAAATGGCCGCCATTTATAGCTCGACCATTACACTGTGCTGGCTGACTGGCTGCTGATTGGCTAATGCGATCACATGTCATGAATGACTGCATTATGGGTCAGCGCACCAATAGTTCGCTCAGCGCTGTACATTACAAAGGGGGACAGAACATGTGACGGAACAATACCAATACAATGCAAAACATGAGGGGGTTGAGGGCCCTGCTCTTTCAAACTTACAATCTAGGAGGGAGGGGATGGTGGCACAGGAGGAGATAGCTGTGGGGGATGGAGTGGTAGAAAGAGTGGAGGAGGTCGGCAAGGTAGCAGGGGGTGGGGTAGGCTTCCCTGAAGAGATGGGTTTTCATTGTGCGCCTAAAGGAGAGGAGAGTAGGTGATAGTCTGATGGGTTGGGGCAGGGAGTTCCAGAGGATGGGTGACACCCTGGAGAAGTCCTGGAGGCGAGCATGGGAGGAGGAGACCAGGGAACTAGAGAGAAGGAGGTCTTGTGAGGAGCGTGCGTGCTGGGTGGTACTTGGATATTAGGTCAGTGATGTAGTTCGGGGCAGTATGGTGGACAGCTTTGTACGTCAGTGTTAGGATTTTGAATTTGATCCGTTGCGCAATCGGAAGCCAGTGGAGGGATTGGCAGAGGGGGGTGGCGGAAACGGAGCGGTTGGAAAGGTGAATGAGTCTGGCAGCCGTATGCAGGATCGACTGAAGCGGGGATAACCAGCGGCAAGGCAGGCCAGTGAGGAGGGAGTTGCAGTAGTCGAGTTGTGATATGATGAGGGAGTGGATGAGCTGCTTAGTGTTTTCTGGGGTTAGGAACGTGCGTATTTTGGCGATGTTGCGGAGGTGGAGTCTGCACGAATATATAATTCGGTATAATTCGTTAATCATACACTTGACTCTAATCATACAAAATGTCTGACTTTGTGCAAGTGCACAAAATGTGCAAGTGTAAGAATTTATGGCTGGTTTAAAGACAAAGGGTTGTCCGACCATTGTGTGCAATAGTGGTGCATTTTGTTTTAGAATGGGCTGCTCCACGAGCGGCAACGCTCTACACAAGCCAAAGCAGTTCCACCACCATTTTGGGTGTAAAGCTTTGTGTATTCCATACCATGCTTTTTGCCATATGCAAAAATGTACATCTGCTGGCTGCATTTGGGGTGCCATCTCAACTTGCATTTTTCGGGAATGGACACAGAAACACGTGTTTATGTGTGCTTCTGCGTGTCCTTCTGAACGCAACCAAATATTATCAGAAACATCAAATGTATCCTTACTGAGTTACAACATAAAGGCCCAGTATAAGTATATTATATATTTCTTTAACTGGTTTATATTAAAGAGGTTTTAATGTTTAGAATAAATTAGCAAAAGCTATTAGAAAAAAAGAAGATATTTATTATTTAACATAGTACAGTGGGGTGTGTGGAATTGTTTCAAATACACACATGACTTCATTTTTTGTAACCAGATAGAAGAAAATTGCTGACATTTATTTGTGTTAATTTTCTTGACAAAGCAGCTAACCTAAAGCTATAATTTTCTAAGCAAATCTATATGGCCTTAAATATGTTATACTGTATATATATCTACACACACACAAGTTATTTTGAATATTAAAGTACTGGTAATATCCCAAAATGTGCTCTTGATGAAAATGCCCTATAATTTACCTTTTATGAAAAACAGTGTCATGTCTTTTTATATATATATATATATATATATATATATATATATATATATATATATATATATTTAGCCGGGACTATCATTAGTTGCTCTCTTGCAAACAGTAGATATAATGCAACTTTATTTTGTTCTGTTATAGTGGTTCTTTTATCCAATGATAAAATATGCTTTTTGCTACAAACCCTTTCTACTTTCCAAATTGACATCCACTGAAATAAGACATTTTTGGCATCTCCCTCTGCTTATCTTCATGGCAGGACACTAAGCCTTTGGAATCACATACAAGAGCAATTGTACTTTATTGAATCCTTTCCAAGTTTCCGGTGTATTTTTAACTAGTGAACTCTTGAAATATTGATTTAACATAGTGTTATTTGAATTGGAAGGTTTTTACATGATACAGGGGCTAAAGGCATTGGGGGCCATAAAGTGGACTCCAAAAATACTGGTTTTGGCTTTCTGACAATTTTATAATTTTATTATCTATTTTTTATTTATTGTTTAATACAGTCATCATTTGTTACTGTAAAAATGCAATGGCTGCTTATAAAATAAGCTACAAAGTTAAGCTAATAAGCTTTATAAGTTAAAAAAGATTTAATATTTATATCAAACATCATTACAGCGTTTAATTGTGTTTTATCACCCATGTATTAAGCTATATAGTTTGGGAGCTGACTTCAGGTATTTAAAGAGTCCTTTAAAGAATCCTTATAGCTGTCCACACACATTAATACAGAATGTCTTAACCTTTTTCCATTAACGGAGCCCCTAAAAAAATTTTCAGGTTTCAAGGAACCCCTGGTTTAACCAGTTCACTGGGGGTCAGTGGGAAAAATGCCTACTACGTTAGTGGTGATTTCAAAGAATGTCCTAGTTACTGTTCCAGTCAGAATGCCACCCTTTACTGTAGACAGCTAAAAAGATCATTGGTGTAATGCCGCTGGCTCTGCCAAGTGGAGTTGGCTCTGGAACTATGCAGACACCATCAGATGGGAGGTTAATTAGCCATAGCTGGAGGAATTCCTAGCAAACTCTGAAGGAACCCCAGGGTTCCATGGAACCCTGACTAAGAATAGCTGTTTTGGAGTCTAAACAAACAATCTTATTACAAATTAGAGGGTCCCTCATACCACATAGCTTTTGGCAAATCCAAAGGTGTTGATAATGTATGCGGCCAAAAACTATTTAATAAGATGGCCGACCTACACAACTCATTCAGTTTATATCGAATTAGGCAGGCACTCACACTACATGATTTATGATGAATCAGATTACAATGTTTATTGCCTGCCTTATTGTACCCAGTTCAGAGCAATTAAAAACATTATATTAGCTCCCTTCAGAGTTTATGTACAAAGTTAAGACTAGTGATGGTAAATAATACAACATCTGCTTCAGCCAGCGTAGGAGAATTTAGGTACAGATCTAGGCACATTCCCGGCATTGACAACACCCAAATGAAGAAAAAAGAAAGTTTGCACAAAGTGTCCAGTAAACTTATTTCTTTTACTGCCTCCAAAGTTTATTTATTATAGGTACTCACTGTATATAGCGCCATCAATTTACACAACAATTTTCATATATATTGTATATTCAAATCAGTCCCTGCCCTCAAGGAGATTACAATCTAAGGCCCCCAGCTCACATTCACATACACTCAGGCTAATTTAGACAGGATCCAATTTGCCTACCAACATGTCTTTTGGAGTGTGGGAGGAAACCCATGTTGACACAGGGAGAACATGCAAACTCCAAGCACGTAGTGTCATGGTTGGGATTTGAACTGGCGACCCTAGTCCTGCTAGGCAAAGTACTAACCACTTAGCCAAGTTCCCATAATTTTTAAGCCTAGACACAATGTCACTATGGCTCTTGATGCCATACTGTGACTCTGAAACCCATGAATAATGAAAACACTTACGACAATATTATGGCCCACAATAAAAAGTCAGCATTAGCTTAGAATATTGCACTAATAAATACTCTAATTAAGAAACTGTGCAGAGATGAGACTATTGGTTTCAATATAAGTTTTTTCATACATCCATCTGACTGCTGGTAACTGAAAGGCAGATCCTTTTCAGTAGCCTTCAAAACAGTAATGTGCTGGTCACCAAGGATCACACTGGATTCTTGGCAAATAATAATAAAGTTAATGCAATACTGTCATATACTGTAAGTAAACTGTATGCAGCAAACAGAAAAAAAAACCTCAAAGTGCATATATAGACGAAATTTAAAATTATTCTTTTAGTTCCACTTTAATTTCAATTATTTTCAGCCAACTCCTATTAATCTGAACATCTTGACTTTCAAATCACTTCTCACTTACAGAAAGACAATGCCAATGTTTTGTTGTATCTCTGAAAGAGAGCATAGCCAGGAATATTATTGATTATCACACATTGTGCTTGTGTTTTGCATATCAGTTTTAGCAGTACAAACAGTACTATAATTGCCAATGTTGTTTGTAATATGGGAAGCTCCTTATCATCTGCCATAACCCTGCCCCCCATCTTCCCCAAGTCCACCATCCAATAATGTTTCACCCCTGAATGGCCTGTCTGCCAAATTTATATTCTAGTTCACCGTCCCCCTCAACCCTAGTTTAAATACTCCTTCACCCTTCCCATAAACCTCTCCACCAGCACAGCAGACCCCCTTTCATTTAGGTGCAAACCATGTTTAGCATATACAGTACGTTGCGCCACAATAAAAACAGCTCAGTGCTCTAGAAATCCAAATACTTACCTCTTACACCAGGTCTTTGACCATACATTCAATTTTCTAAGCTCCCCCTACCTTTACTATGTTGTGCAAGGCACAGGCAACATTTCAGAGATTATAACCATAGAGACCCTTATCTTCAACTTTCAGCCTAGTCCTTAAATTAATTCTTAAGGAAACTCCATCTTCCATATATTCTGTCATTGGTTCCAACATGGATCCAGAAATCTGGGTCATGCTCAGTGCTTCCCAGTATTTTATCTACCTGGTCCATCACATGCCGAACACCGACACCAGAGAGAGAGCAAACCATTTAGGCAATCCTGGTGACAAATTATTCTATCAGCCCTTCTGATTATAGAGTCCCCTATTACCACCAACTGTCTAATCCTTCCTGCATTACCCTCACCACCCCTACTAGATGGTTTGCTCTCACAGCTGCTGGGGGTAGAATTGACATCTTGGTCTACTACCTCTCAGTTTACCACCTCCACATCTTCACCCAATATGGAAAAGTTGTTTTGGCACTCAAACACAGGACTGGCTTTCCTTTTCAATGAGCTCCTACCACTCCCCCTAACTATAGTAACCCATCTTCTACCTGAATATCCTGATGTACCCCTCCACATCAACCCCACTAACCACCTGCTCAGTGAGCAGAAGACGCCTTTCAAGGTTGTCCATTCTGCCCAGTGTTGTAATTTGTTCCTCCAGGTCACTAATGTGAGCTTTCAGAATGGCAACCTGCTCACTTTTGTCACAGCGATATTCATCCTGGAACTGTTGCTCCATCATTGCATATATGTGGCACACTGTGCACTAAGCAAAACTTTCAACCTTGCTAGCACTCATTATTCCAGTTACAATATTGTTACTTACAGGAAATTTAAGATGTTACTTTGGGTTAGAAGACTCTTATTTTAACTCCCGTTTTCAACTCCTGGTTTTTAACTCTCCACTTTAGTCAAAATTCCACTTTGTTCAACAATTCCACATGTAAGCCAACAACAAATGTGAACAAGCTCAACTGTGAGCTGTGCAGAAAGTTATGTACACCTGTGCACAATTAACCACACCCCTTCATTAGCAGACTGAAGGAAAAAAGTGCTGTTTATAAAATGTCAAAAAAGGAGGAAGAAAAAGGAAAAAAAAGTGTTTTAAAAGCTAATAGTAAGCTTATCAAAGAAGATAAAAAAAAACCACAAACAAATCACAAACAAACCCCAAGCACAAAAGCACTCCTGGTTTTTAACTCTCCACTTTAGTCAAGATTCCACTTTGTTCAACAATTCTGCAAGTAAGCCAGCAAATGTGGTAAACAAAGACAATGCAAGATTGTGATGTCTTCTCCTAGGCAGGACTTTTAAACGTTTTCTTTGTGTCAGGGCAGGAGTGGTGGAATGGACAGACAGGCCTAATGGTAGGGTCATGCACCGACTGACGACAACCACTACCCACAGACTGGAGTCCCTCAGGGCGCGGAGTCTAAGCCCCAGGCTGCCTTTCACCAGGGCCCCTGATGGTGGGGATGAACTTGACGCAGCCAGGGACCAGGTCGCGGCCCCCGAGTAACCCCAGCTGCGGTAATGGCCACCGCCAATGGCGTATAGCTGGTGGGACCAGATGGGAAATGATAGCGTAGTCGGACAGGCCGGGTCTATAACAGCGGGACAGACACTACAAGACGGTAGGCAAGAATACACAGGTCACGAGCCGGGTTCAGCAACGGGAGGTCAGATAAAGGGATAAGGCTGAGAATAGTCTTAGTCAAAGCCGAGTCAGTCTCCAGGAGAGCCAGGAGAGTAGAACAAGAGCTTGCTGAAACACAAGCATACAAGACACGAATGCAAAGAGCAAGTGCAGACAACAGGCTTAAATGTGATCAACCACACCCCTCTGGGGGATGGACCGCAGAGGCCTGAAAGCATAAAAGGCTCCCATCATGCTTTGCAGAAACCTAAGATGGATGCCAGCACATGGAGCAGCAAGACCTCTGAGGAAAGGTAGGACCTTGACACTTTGCAGGTTCTTTGAGACTGCTGTGAATAAAGTGTCCTACGGGACCTGTCACAGCCTTGTGATATCCACATAGCTTTACAATTTTATTTCACACCTTCACATTGTCAGTTTAGAATGACCATTCTGCATACCATGGACAGGTGATTAATAAATATGCTCAACAAAATCTGATTTTATTAGATTTGGAAGATAAGTATGCTTTAAACTGAAGTCACCCAGGCTGTTGTTTCTTAAAAATGTGCCAATGTTGTGAGTGAATAAGAAAAAACATGCATTTAATGGAATAAAATTCAGTTGGCCAGTATTTATCACACATGACAGGGTCTCTCTATAGCAATCTGGGAATGTAACTGTAGAACGCCTGCTTAATCTTAAAAATAAATTAAAAGTATGAAATTATAGTTATGTCTTCCAACTTTCTTAAAAAGGAAAGAGGGAGCCATTTCCTGCCAAATTTATGTAGGGAAGTACCTGCCCTTGCCACTCTTCCAGACATATCTCCATCAATACTTCATGTGGAAAAGATACATTCCAAGTTGACCTCAGCAACAATGGAAAACTACAGAAACCAAAATTTTCTTAAATGTATTTGTGCCGGTCTGTGTTTGTTAAATGAAAAGTAGATGGGTTGCTTAATGTTCTCCTAATGCAGGAAACGTGACTCCCATATCAAGAATGTTTCATAAGACACATCTACTCCCAAAAGTTAGTCATTACTTTAAAAATCCCTAATTAGGATCCTTTTGTTCCCAATATCCAGCCATATTTTATGTATCAAACAAAGGAGTTTTTAAAATTCATCTGCCACCTCACAAATCCAGGATTGCCAGCAATAAATTATACTGACATTTGCTCTCTGGTGGTCTTAGCATCCCTTACCTTAGCAAATACTTTACAGCTGCATTCCTTTAAATACAACAGCAGAACTACGGTTGTGGATATATCTGGATATAATTGAAAGTGGGATGATTCAAATCTATAACCTGTTATGATTACCCCCTATTGATAGATTCTCTATCACAGACTCAACCTTAAAACATTCCCTTCAGCAATGGGATAAGGTAACATCTTCTAGGCCTCTCCCCATCTGCCCCTGGCCAGGGTAGTTCACTGCCCCCCCTTCTCCTCACTCATTACAATGCAAGGCATTTAGTGATTGGAGGAAGGGAGATTGTGATGTTCATTCTCACCTTGCCCATTCACAGAACTCCTTGCATTCTGTAAAAAGAATGCAAGGCTTTTTCTGGATGGAGGAAGTGCCAAGTGAGTAACCCACCGTGATTAGTGTACTACAGCTGGAACTACAAATCTTAATGGAAGATGTTGAGCATTGACAGGGGAGCATAGGCTGAATAAAATAAATATATTTAAAGTAAAACTAAAGCTAAAAACATTTTTTTACCTCATTGCATTCCTTGCATTAAGGTAAAAAATGTTTTCTATTTCTCTGTCCTCCCCCTTCCCTATGTGAAGGGGAAGAGAGGGGAGAACAGGTTTAGCACTGTGCATGGCTGGATCTCTTCTCTCCTCTCTTCCTCTTCACAAAGCGCTTGAGCAGCAGCAGGAGCCATTGGCTCCTCAATCAAATGCAGTGAGGAGGAAGTGGGGGGGCAGGGCTAAGAGTTCTGCTGTGTAAGTCTATAGTCATTTTTTTTAAGGCACAGGAGCACGCAGACACTGTGTGCCTCTATAGCAAATGGACACACAAAGAAGAGGAGGAGCCAGGAGCGTTGCTGGGGGACCTGAGAAGAGGAGGATCGAGGCCACTCTATGAAATACCACTGCAGAGAGCAGGTGAGTATAACATGCTTGTTATTTTAATAAAAAAACTTTTTTACTTTAGTAACACTTTAACAATGTTGCAGCAGCCAGAGGTGGGACTGGCTCCATTAGAAGTACCTTAATTTTACTGTGCAAATGTGAAAAAAAAATGTTATTGTCCATACTTCAGCAGTAAACCGTTTAGAGACTCAATTTTTATGGTGGGTTTCAATTAAGTAATGATAAATGACATTGATATATTTAGTACCTAGGACCATATCTTCATATATCAGACCTTTCACTTGTGTCTGCTTATAGAATAATTATGTTGTTGGGACCAATGGACAATTCCTGACCCTAAAGTTAAAGTATAGTCTTGTCATTGCTCCAATCAGTACAACTAGATTGCATGAAAAACCTAGGCTTAAACTTGATTTATTTGAAGGTTAAATCTAGAAGACACACCCACATTGAATTTCTGACAACTGTTTTACATCGATCAATCTTAAACTATTGGAATTTAGAGTTACAGCAGGTTGGAAAGTCAAAACCCTTTCAGTTAAACGTTCTCAATACCAATGACCATATTTTTGATATGTTATCTGTTTTCACAGATACTTATTCTGATCATGAAAATTCAGCCATACATGGAAATCCCCTAAAGGATTTTGTCATTGGATGTATTCCAATCTCTTCTTGGAGATTAATGAAGAGACTAATCTCTTCATCTCATATGGAATGGCCAGTCAGAAGAAGAGCTATCTTGAATATGTTCAGAGCTGGAAAATACTTACCGTATTTTTCGCTCCATAAGACGCACCTGACCATAAGACGCACCTAGGTTTTAGAGGTGAAAAACAAGAAAAAAAAATATTCTGAACCAATGGACTGCAGACATAGTACAGGAGATGACCAGAGACTGCGGACAAAGTACAGGGGATGACCAAGAGACTGCGGACACAGTGCAGGAGATGACCAGAGACTGCGGACACAGTGCAGGAGATGACCAGAGACTGCGGACACAGTGCAGGAGATGACCAGAGACTGCGGACACAGTGCAGGGAATGACCAGAGACTGCGGACAGTGCAGGGGATGACCAGAGACTGCGGACAGTGCAGGGAATGACCAGAGACTGCGGACAGTACAGGGAATGACCAGAGACTGCGGACAGTACAGGGAATGACCAGAGACTGCAGACAGTACAGGGGATGACCAGAGACTGCAGACAGTACAGGAGATGACCAGAGACTGCAGACAGTACAGGGAATGACCAGAGACTGCGGACAGTACAGGGGATGACCAGAGACTGCGGACAGTGCAGGGAATGACCAGAGACTGCAGACAGTGAAGGGGATGACCAGAGACTGCTGACCTTTGGGGAGGGAGGGGGAGCGGGTACCTGAATTTGACAGGTACCCGCTCCCACTTCCACGGAGTTGCCTTCCCTCTTCTTCCCGGGCCGGCTTCTGTGACAGCCGGGTGCCCACTGCGCAGGTGCAAGAAGCGCTTCGCTTTGTGAATGGCCCGGCGCCTTCTGTGACCTTTCATGTGTCCCAGAAGACACCGGATCATTCACAAAGCGCAGCACATGCGCAGTGGGCACCCGGCTGTCACAGAAGCCAGCGCGGGAAGACTGTGCAGCGCTGGAGCGAGGAACAGGTAAGGCCCTGCAGGAGAGAACAGCTGAGCGGCCGGCCCGGTATTCTGACATGGTGGCGGCAGAAATACCGGACCGGCCGCTTTACATTCGCTCCATAAGACGCACTGACATTTTCCCCCCTTTTTGGGGGGGAAAAAAGTGCGTCTTATGGTGCGAAAAATACGGTACATAGCTAACCCATCAGAATCAAATAAAAAATAATTGGCTAAGTGTGTAGTCGCTATATTGATGACTTTTCATGAAAATGTTCTACTTTACATGACTCATAAAAATTTAAATCACTGCCACTTCTGCTTTCTGTTATTTAGGAGATATTTTGATGGTGATTCCAGTGATAGTAAATACAGCTGTAGAGTATGTATATGCAATATTAAACAAAACTAAAAAGGTAAAATATGTTTGTAAGAACAGCATTTTGGAGGTTCCCTCTAAGTTCCTGATCAGATAGAAAATTTGTAGCAATATTCTCATTATCCTTGAATCCTAAGATTATGCCAGTGCACTCAATATTTAAGTTGATGCTAAATCTAGATTCTGCAAATATTAGCTTTAAAATGCGAATATAGAATTTTTCTTATCAATGCAACCAATATACACTTTATTTAGTAAATGATTTTCAGAACTGATTTAAGGTTATAATAATTGAACCATAAAAGTGGGCTAGAGGGCACACAACCCTGTTGTCACTGTGGAACTTCACTCCCTCCTGTGTTTTTCTAATTCCATCCTACATTTCAAACTGCCTCATCTTTAAAATTTATACTTATACACCCAACAAATCCAGTGTTTGTCGGCTGGGATCTGCCATTTTGTGCGGCATTCCAGGTCCAGCCATCTTTGCTTCTGACATCAACAGGATCTGGCTGTTGCCTGCTGGAAAACGTGATGTGCGTGTCACATATCCCATGAGACTTCAGGAGCAGAGGAGACATCATTCTTGCCTAGGAGAGACGCAAGGGGTGGGGGAAAAAAAGGTACATAAAAAAAAAGACAATTCCAAAAAGGTAAAGTTTATCATTGGTGTGAAGGTTCAATCTAAAGTTTGTATGAAGTACTTGACAGGGAAGCCTCTATGAGATGAAGACGGTCTCTCTTATATCTTCTGCTCAGGGCCCTTGAAAAAGTCGTCAAGTAGCACAAGGGTATGGAGTGGCATGAGTGCCTTGCTTGTCTATTGGACGCTAGTGCGAATGGATGGAAGCCAGTGGTCAAGTCTGTGATGTGTAGACTTCTCCTGGAGAATGACAGGCAGGAAACCAGTCATTGGAGCGGCAGATGTAATGGCCAAACACAGGATCATCCGACTGGTGAGCAGGCAGGTGCATAGTAAGTCAGTAGCTCAGGATTGGTTCATTATCAGGCAGTCTGGTTCAGCAGCTTCCAGAGGATCAGGTACAAAGTCAGTAGTAGGTGCGAGGTCAGGTTCCAAGCCAGGACTGGTATCAGATGAGCAGATTTGGAGCAAGAGGAGCTGGTGAAAAAGCAATTGTGGTGGAAGCCAAAATCAGTAGCTGAAGGGCTAGCAGGAGCAGGTCAACACAAACTAGCATTGATATCAGGAAGTCATTCAGGAAATACTGGCCACAGGCTAAAAGGTACTGCTGAAGACAAGTCAGCACTGACCATGTGCAGCTATCCAGTTTAAATAGCCTGCTTGACACCAACAATAGCAGTTCATGTTCCTTCATGTGTTCAAGCACAAGCCAACCTGCACTTACACAGGGATGCTTATACAGAAGCATCATCTTCCATACTGGCGTGACCTTTGTGCTGACAGTTTGGCTGATAGAATCCCGATGTGCAAATGTGGCTGTGAGGTGAGGCTGATAATGCAATCACATTTTACTGGGGCGAGCTTTATATTAAAGCATATGTTTTGCATGAATTACAAACATAAAAATCAGCAATAATCAGCTTTCCTACCCAGAAACCCCCCTGCCCCTGCCATCATAATCTTCCAGTGCAGAGGTGGGTTAATACAACTGAAAGGCTGTCAGGAGCTTTCATCAAGCGAGTTTGACCATGCCCCCCCCTGTGCCATTCATAGAAGTCAAACTACAGCTTCTATGAATAGCACAAAATTTCTAGATGAGGGATGGGCAGGCAATTAATAGCTCTGCCCCTTTCAGGGAGCATAGGACAGACAAACATTTCTTTTAAATTAGGAAGATTTTTATTTTTGTAATTTAGGCTAAACTAAGGCTATTTATTAAAATGTTTACTTCCAATACATATATTGGTACTAAAATACATCTTCTGTTTATCAAAGGATCACTTATCCTGCATTAACAAACATTTTCACAAAGCCTAGCTGGGACATTTTGCTGTAAGATCCTGTTTATTTTTTTCATGTTTAGGATCTGTGATAGACAGGCAATGTGTTTAACACAGTGTTTATCAAGGTAATTTCTAGTCAAGTGTGTATATATTTTTTTCTTACAATTTTATATTTATCTGCTGGATCATTGTACAATATCCTCTTGGCCAGCCAAGTGGCTTGCTATGGGGGCATAGAAAGAAAAGGAGGAGCCAAGATCTCTGGCGGGGGACCCTAGAAGAGAAGGTTCGGGGCTGCTCTGAGGAATACCATTGCACAGAGCAGGTGAGTATAACATGTTTATTATTTTAATTAAAAAAATTACTTTTTAATAATGCTTTAAAACCTCTCTGAAGGAATGGTAATATATAATATAAATCCGTTGTTAGGAATAATATACTACAGTATATGAAATGTTATTGCAGGGTTAAAAAACAAGTCGGCGGAACAGTGAAAAATATGTATTTGGTACAATTATGAGCTTTAGTTGACTCTTGACTACTTTAAGTTTAACTTGTAGTTAAATGCATTAGTAATTGTAGAAGCACATCAAAAAGGTAAACATGTGATTTACTGTATATCCAGCTGATTTCAGAGCAGGTTGTGTTTGGATATAAATTTTACCATACTAGATATTATACAATCCTTAACCTTTTGTTGTAAAGAGTTTTCTTTAAAGGCACACAAACAACAGTTTATTTAAATAACCTATCATATTTCTTCATGCTTGTACTAAATACCGTGTGATGTTTAAGTGCTGTCCAAAAATCCTAAAATAAATATCTGCTTTCCATTGCTCTAATTTAAACTGATGTACTGTAGTTAATTTGTACATGAATCACCTCTCCACACAAACTGCAGCTTCTTTACAAAGGTATAGTTTCCCCCTTGCAGCAACAGAAAAATGATACAGATAATTTCCATTTGCTTCCCTATCCAAAGACTACTCTTCCAAGAATTTCTCTGCCATGTGACTAAGTCAAGGGAATTTATTTAGTTCTTTCTTTGTATTCCCAAAGCTTCAGATTACTTTAAAAAAATTGGCAGGGGCCGCATTACTTCTTGTAAGTTCCAGTTAAGAACAATTTCAAGACACCGTTGAGAAAACCGCCTGCAATACCAAGAATTTCTGACAAATGAAACTGTAAATAAAAGGTTGAAGAAAAAGTATATACTAGATCCAGAAATTTCGGTCTCACTGTACATGGTGTACTTGGAGCAGGAAATGTGCACCCTAGGCAGCCTACCAACACTCATTTCAAATATCAAGAACACTCTTAATGGCATGTTTGCAGTGACCTTTAAACCCAAGTTCTTGTTTTTTTATATTTCCTACCCGTGTTTTCTTCACAGTTATTTCAGTTATCCTATTCCCTTTAAATAATTTATTTTTGCTTTGCTGTGTCCTTTGGATACCCACTAGACATGCATGGGAAGTGTCATGGCCTTCTATCATTACATACACACAGAAGGCTGTTGGCCAGGGACAGGGTGCTTGGTAACAATTGACATTGATGAATGAGGAGATGCTTGAATGACTAATTTAATTCTCTTTCAGAACCAACAGGATACATCGTATCCAAGCAGTAGTCAGAAAAGATAAAGAGCCTATTCAGTGAAGCCTGTAACTTTTTGATGCAACTGATCTATGTTAACCTACAAATGGGTAATATATGTTTCTTGGCAATCTGTGAAGAACACGTGAGTTGTGAAATAAAAAAAGGCAATAAACAGTGATACTGTAATAACCTACAATGACCTCTATAGTTTGAGTATGATAGGTATTAGAAAGACCAAATTTGTCTTTTCTGCTCTGTATGCACTGTTTGAACCTAGGATCCCCATCAGAAATCATGGGGACCTCTACTACATTATTTCATAAACTCAACTGCACTCCCTATGATCATGCTACCTGTTTATCAGGGTGCTGTGCTTACTTGTAGGGATGCTATTGTTTGTTATGCAGACATAAATAGGATAGTTTTATCAGCACATCTTTTTAAAGGTGGTAATTTCTTTCAAAAAGATATGCTGATGAAACCCTTCTCTTGGCTAGGTTCACACTGCAGCGGGTGGTTCCAGGTGTGGGAATTCTAGCTGTTCCTGCAACTGCAACCAACAACAGCCAAAATGCGCTGCTCTATAGAAACGCACAGGTCTGCCATTCATTCTTAATGGCAACCCATGCATATACTGTAAGTGCATTTGCAGGTGCAGGAACCTACTGCACCATGCAATTTCCCTGCGGCTGCATTTTGAAAATGGTGTACAAGCATTTTTTTTCTGTGGGAAACGCAGGCACAGTAGCAAATTCAAATGAATTGGCTCCCGTACCCGTGCAAACCTGCTACAGTGTGAACCTAGCCTTAGCGCTTTACTTTATGATGTCTCAGGCCCATTAACCACCACTACCTGATATTGTATTATGAAAAATAATATCATATAATCTTTTGTGTTCTATTATTTTAAGAAAAGTCAGAAATGACATGCTCTGTAAATTCAACATTTCTAAAAATGTTATTCGCATGAAAGTTCATCTCTAAATTAATAATTGGAACTGTGTTCAAATAAAAGATGACATATACTGTATGATTCAGTCTGTATCCAGCATTAACATGCCATCGTTTGTTTTTTGGTTTCTTTTAAAATGGCAGGCTGTCTGGCAGGGATTGGGTATTCCGTATGACACTGACAGCAGTGCTTATAATGGTCATCTTTTATTCATATGGCTTAAACCCTTTTTCTTAAAGAACAAAATATTATTGCTATAACTGCATGAAATATGTTAGCTAGAATTAGGATTTAGAGTGGAACTAATGTTTAAAAAACAAAAGTTATGAGCAGATAGGGACTTTGTGGGCATCAAACTGTTGGAGCAGAGGTAAGTATTACAGACTTTAGGTGCTCTTTCTTGTGTTTGTTTCTTACTTAGAGTCTGTTTTAAGCTCCATGTCCATCTAACTGTAACACTACCCCCTTAGGAGTTGCTGAATTTTTGGGTCCCCCTATAGTTCTGCATAGCCTGGCAACACACATTGTCTTCCACACTTGCATTCTGGAGACAGCAAACAGTCTTTGAGGTTGTTTTTTGTGATTTTATTAAGGGGTATTGAACTTGGATGGGGTTGAAGGGTGTATGGGATTTTTAAGAAACTGTAGAAACCTGAGAACAAACTTCTTAGTAACCATGTACAAGTCCATAGACAGACAGTCTCTCCTTTAACAGCTCTTCAGCCCTTCTGGTGTACCTCCTGAGACCCCAGATGAATCCTCCTCTTCACCCAGCTGTCTGAGAGAATTCCTGAGCAACGGGACCCAGAAACTGCCACTGTAGTAAAGCAGTCCCAGATAAGGAGCTAGTTGGGTTTGCCATCTGACTGCCCTCTCCCCTTATTCGGCCCAGGGGGTGCAGAATTACTCACTCAGTCCTACCTCAAAGCTTGTGAGGTGGTGGCTGCCTTCAGGCCTTATGCTGAGCTGGCTCCTTCCCTGCTTCCCAGGATGTCCTCTCTCAGGGGACAGTTGAGACTGAGAGATCCTCCTTCCCAGCTCCTGCCTGAAGGTAGGCCCCTCCATGGGCCCCCTCCCAGGCTCCACACTCCAGCCTTTTCACACCATCGTCCACCCGACACTGACCACTTCCTGCTCAGGCTCTCTCATACTTAGGGGCTGTCCTGACCCCATGCCAAGCCTCCTGCTTAGAGATCGGTCAGAGTCCCTTGAGTATGCAGATCAACCCTTCCTCACCCCCAACCACTGCCTTCTAGAAACTTCTCAAGCTTCTAGAGCGGGGGGGGGGGAGGTATCAGGGAACTGACCTACAGAGCCCTCAGCCCTGACCTAAAGTTACCTGGCTGACTCATCCCAGACTCATACAAGGCTCTAACTAAAAAACCTAGCTAACTCCTCCTGACTAACTAGAGGGGCGCTACATAAGATTACATTGCCCAAAGGGTGGAAATGCTGCTGTGCAGTATCGCTGCAGAATAAAAAGGGAACCCATTATAGTTCTTTGTTAAGGTTTGATGAAAACATCTAGCTGGAAACTCTCCAGTCAACTGTAATCTGAACTAGCTCCACACCTTCCCATTTTCTGCCACAAACAGGGATATTTAAAATTTACAAAAAATAAAATTATTATTTCAATTTAAAAAAAAATCCACCAGCTTAGATTTGACTGCATTCATCTTGCAGAATACTATAAGTCATATATGATAAATCTGTGTTGGGTTGAGAGGGCAAAGGCAAATAGGGGATTTTAGAGCCCTCTGCATCTTGATAGACAGTGGTTGTGCTGGTGACAACTGCTTGAACAGAGCATTTCTGTCACATTGGAAACAGCTCCTCCTGCTTCTGGTTGTGTCTATGGGATGGAAGTGAAGAAAAATCCTCCCGACTCAGGCAACAGTAAATGAACAAGGGTTTTAAAGTAACAATAACTTTGGTTTTAAAAATCTAAAAATCTATTCAAGTATGTATTCTTAATTTTAAAATGTCCCTTCTATTGCGCCTCCTGCAAATATTTTTTTTTGTAATGCTGTGATCTGACTTCCTGTTAGAGGGTGCCTATTTGTCCCACCCTCTCTTGCTCAGTCCCTAGATGGACTAGGGACTATAGACTATGTAGTTTGAAGTGTACATAGAAGAGTGCACATGGCTGAAGCTAATGTTCACTGCTCGTTCCACAAATTTGAAAGTGAGGGAGGGAAAAGGTGAGGTTCTGAAGCTTACGGAGGAGGTTACAAGTAGGCAGTAAAACACAGTAAGAAACTATTTCATGAAAAATAGATTACAGGGCCATTAATTAGTGGATGAGTATGGATTACTTTTGGAAAATAAGGAGATTGCTTAGTGTCACTTTAACCCTTCCCTAGTCCATCCTAATCTAAAAAAATATTTTTGCTTCAGCTATACTTTAAATAAATTCTTACCATGCAAGAACTTCAAATGAAGTCATATTACTATTGTATTACTTTACTACCACACACCTAATTATAAAATCACACGTCACATACCTCTAAAACTTTAATTCCCAAATTTCTACAATAAATCTATGCTTTGCAGCATCGCAATGATGTATAAACAGTAAAAGTAAAACAAGCCTATTTGTTTCAACAACTGTGTTAATAACTGCATTGGTTGGGGGATCTGTGCCATTGTAGATGTGTGGTGAATTGTTACATGATTACTGACACATGTGGTGAGCAATAAATTGCCCAAATCCTGTTATTATCCTATCATATTTTACATCAACCCAAGAAAAACAAGCCAATGTCCCTAGGAGAACTCCTTACCACATTCATCTGATCCATCCCACGATTTAAATTGTGTTTCTGTCTGCTAAATTGATTTTCATCAGTGGTGTGTTGAGTTTGAATAAGTGTCAGGGTTGAAATGGGGGACTTTATAATTTTATAATATATTTGGTTTAGATGTCTGGAGATCCTAGTAAAAAAAAAACAATTGGGGCACTGAAAAAAACAACTTGCTGAAAGCTACGTATTTTAAGCTGAGCTTATACAAAACCGAAAAACTGCAAAAGAAGTAATGGCTAAGTATTGGCACACTCAATGTTATAGTGGACCTTCATCAAAGGGAATTTGCTGGCTAAAGGTCCTCAGCTGCCCTCTATGCAATGGCTATTAGTACCGTTTCTTGAGTTTTCAAAATAAAGTGTAACAAATACAGTAGGGTCTGCTACAGAAAACGTATTACAATATTTTCCAGAAGAAACTGAAATAATGAAAGGAAAAAAGAAGAGAGAAAAAACAGAATGGAAGAGAAAAAAGAAGTGAAAAAAAGTATAGTGTCTCTAGCTAACTGATGCAAGGGGTTGCAAATGAAAGTTAATAATGAAATAGACAAATTAAGGCCTGTAAATAAATTTAATTCATTCATTTAAAGCAGAACAACACTGCATCTGGGCACCACAAACCAAAACACTACATAAGTATGTAATACATTTTTAATATTCAAGGCAAACTCACCCATCCATCCATGTCTCCATGCTTTATTTGCTGAGAAATCACTTTAAAAAACACAAGCTAGCATTTTTGGCTGTGGCCATATTGAGTAAGGGTAGATGATTCATGTAGCATTTACTTCCTTGAATCCATCTGCTCTTAGCTTAGACATGCAGACAGGAGGGTGTATTTAGCTGAGAAAACCCCCCCTCCCCTCCTGAAGACTCCTGGGATGTATGACATCATTTGCCTAGGCCTGGAAACCAGAAAGTAATTGATGAAATGTAAAAAATAGTTTAAAACCAAGAAATATATATTTTCCTATCTATTTACTAATGCTAGCAGCATAAGGATTAATAATGGTCAATGTTTATTGAAAGAGTTAAGTTCTGCTTTAATATAATTAATAAAGGGGTTCCATACCTTCTCAAAATAATTTGTCTTTGAGGACACTAATTGTTCATGCAACAAAATCCTGGGTATTGGTATGTAGTTAATGAAAAGGAAACAGATTGGGTTTTCCATGCCTTTGCTAATGTCATTTTATCTGCTAAAAGTACAGAAAAGAATAATAATTGAGTGTGTCTGAGTATACCCTGAATTGAAGCATTACGTAGTGTATATTGGGGGAGATTAGGAACACATATACCAGCAATTTTATAGATTATATTCAACACTCTATTCCAGTAGTTTCATATTCTAGGGGAACTTCCATCAGATGTGAATCATAGTTCCCAGAAATCCATATTCCCTGAAACTGAAGGAAGAGGATCATGCATACATGTTGGTGAGACTGGTTGAGACCAGATAGCATTGTAACATAACCTTAAAATTGGCGTCAATAAAGTAAACATTCATGATACCCTGAAAAACTCCAGAAAGTCAATTTTGCTGTGTGCTTTGGGTCATTGTCATGTTAGAAGGTAAACCTTCTTCCCATTGACGACTTTCTATCAGGCGGCAGCTGATTTTATTCAAGAATTTGACAGTATTTTGCCCCATCTATTATTCCTTCTATCCTAACAAGTGCTCCAGTCCATGCTGCAGAGAAACACCTCCTTAATAGGATATTACCACCTCCATGTTTTACTGTAGGAATGGTGTTATTTGGATGGTTAGTTGTATTGGATTTCTGCCAGACATATTGTTTAGTGGAGAGGCCAAAACATTCAATTTTAACCTCATCTGACCATAACACCTTTATTCATGTGGTCTCAGGATCTTCAAGGTGTGTTTTGGCAAAGCTCAGTCATGTGGCCTTTCTTGAGGAATGGATTTTTTCTTGAAACCCTCCCACTGTCAAGGTCCTACCTTTTCCCAGAGGTTATGTTACTCCATGTGCTGGCATCCATCTTGGATTTATGCTGAGCATGGTGGGAAGCTTTTATGCCTTCAGGTCTCTGAGGTCCATCCCCCAGAGGGGTGTGGCTGAGTACATATAAGCCTGTGATCCGCACATGCTCTTTGTACTTGTGTCTTGTGTCTTTGTCTTGCTACAGCTCTGTGTATATGCTCGTGACTCTTCTGGTATTTGACTCGGCTTGTGACTAGACCATTCTCTGTGTTTTCCTTCGATCTGACCTTCCGTTGCTGAACCCGGCCCGTGACCTGTGATTCTCTGTCTACTGTTCTGTACTGTTTTGTCCCGTTGTTGTTGACCCAGCTTGCCTGACTACGCTATTGTCATTCTCACCAGCTACACGCCATTGGTGGCGGCCATTACCGCAGCCGGGGTGTCTCGGGGGCCGCGACCTGGTTCCTGGCTGCGTCAAGTCCATCCCCACCATCAGGGGCCCTGGTGAAGGGCAGCCTGGGACTTAGACTCCGCGCCATGAGGGACTTCGGTCTGTTGGTGGTGGTGGTCGTCAGCCAGTGCGTTACCCTGCCACTAGGCCTACCTGTCCGTTCCACAGCCCTGCCCTGACACCAACACAATCCACATTTGTGTAGAATTTTTGATATTGTTGCCACATGCACACAATGACCACTCTTTGTCATAAATTCTTGCAAGTGCTTCAGAGTTGCTGTGGGTCTCTTGGTAGCCTCTCTGACCAGTTTCCTTCTGGATCTTTCATCCAGTTTGGAGTGACGTCCTGATCCAGGGAGGGTCTGTGTTGTACCAAATAACGTCCACTTCTTAATACAACCCTTGACAAAAAGTATGGAATCACCACTCTTGGAAAATGTTCATTCAATTGTTTAATTGTGTAGAAAAAAAATAATCACAGACATGCCCTTTTAATTTAACATTCCAACCTTCTGGCTTTAAGAAGCAGTTAAAAAAATAAAAAAGAAAGAAAACTGTAGTCAATTGCAACTGTTTTTGCAGATCAAGCAGAGGAGAAAAAATATGGAATCACTCATTTCTGTGGAAAATATTATGGAATCACCATGTACTTTGCAGTTCTGAAACAAAACATCTGCATCAGATTACATCTGATAATTAGACTGCAGTTAAAAATTAGTGCTTGCACACCTTAGTGAGCTGTTGCACCAAGCTGATTGACAAATCATGGAACAGTGAGGAACAGGTTTGCACACACTGCAACAGGGATTTTGGCCCACTCCTCCATACAGATCTCCTCTAGATCTGTCAGGTTTCGGGGCTGTCGCTGAGCAACACGGAGTTTCAGCTCCCTCCAAAGATGTTCTATTGGATTTAGGTCTGGAGACTGGCTAGGCCACTCCAGAACCTTGATATGCTTCTTACGGAGCCACCCCTTGGTTATCCTGGCTGTGTGCTTTGGGTCGTTGTCATGTTGGAAGACCCAGCCACGACCCATCTTCAATGCTCTGACTGAGGGAAGGAGGTTGTTGGTCAAAATCTCACAATAAATAGCCCCATTCATCTTCTACTTAATACAGTGCAGTCGTCCTGTCCCCTTTGCAGAAAAGCACCCCCAAAGCATGATATTACCACCCCCATGCTTCACAGTAGGGATGGTGTTCTTGGGATGCAACTCATCCTTCTTTTTCCTCCAAACACGACGAGTGAAGTTTAGACCAAAAAAGTTCTACTTTGGTCTCACCTGACCACATGACTTTCTCCCATGCCTCCGCTGGATCATCCAGATGGTCATTGGAAAACTTCAGATGGGCCTGGACATGTGATGACTTGAGTAGGGGAACCTTCCGTGCAATGCATGATTTGAAACCATGACGGCGTAGTGTTCTACCGACACTGACCTTTGAAACTGTGGTCCCAGCTCTCTTCATGTCATTGACCAGCTCCTCCCTTGTAGTTCTGGGCTGATTCCTCACCTTTCTTATCATCAGTAATACCCCATGAGGTGAGGTCTTGCATGGAGCCCCAGTCCGAGGGAGACTGGCAATCGTCTTCAGCCTCTTCCATTTTCTAACAATTGCTCCAACAGTTGATCTGTTTTCACCAAGCTGCTTGGCAATTTCCCCGTAGCCCTTTCCAGCCTTGTGGAGGTCCACAATTTTGTCTCTGGTGTCTTTTGACAGCTGTTTGGTCTTGCCCATGGTAGTAGTTGGCGTCTGACTGACTGTGGGGTGGACAGGTGTCTTTAAAGAGCTCAGACAGGTGCTACTAAGTTAGATTAATGAGTGGAGTAGAGGTGGACTTTTTAAAGGCACAGTAACAGATCTTTGAGAGCCAGAATTCCTGCTGTTTCTTAGGTGTTCAAATACTTATGTTCAGCAGTGCAAGACAAATAAATTCTTTAAAAATCATACAATGTGATTTCCTGAATTTTTTTTTTTTATTTTGTCTCTCAGAGTGGGAATGCACCTACAATGTGAATTTCAGACCCCTCCATGATTTCTAAGTGGGAGAACATGCAAAATCACAGGGTGTTCAAATACTTCTGTTCCTCACTGTAAGCTTACCTGTAGGTAAAATTTAAAACAAACTACCACTTTAAGGTAGCCATACTGTATATGGAGACAAAATAATTATAATAATAATATACTTGTTCAGAATACTAACAACTTCAATGTAAACTGTTTACAATGAATACAATAATAACAGCGGATTGACAAAATATGGACAAAACTTGGGTCCACTATATTGGAACAATTTAAATGATTTCCTATTACAGTATGACTTCAAGGCAATTGACAATCAAAAACTGACACCATACTTAGTGCTCATACAGCCATTCAACATACATAGGTCACAGGTGATAAATGTGAAGGACCCTTCAGACTGCATTCATTTAAATCAACTGACCATGGGAAGGCAGAAAAAGGACATTTTTTGCAAAAATTTGTTGAATTTTCTCTTTTTTTTTACTTTTTAAACCTTTTAAATTGTCCAATACAAAGTGAGAAATATTGGAATGATATAAGCAAAAATATATCTTTAAAGTGGTAGTAAACCTCAGGCATGAAATATGAACAAAGCATATCCCTCTGTGGTGTGTATTTGTCTCAATTAAGAGCACTAAGTGTCATTTCTGTCTGCCGTTCTATACCTCTGCTATTGGCATGACCCACTTTCCTGACACCAAAAGAAAAATGGTGATGGGAGGGACCTCCAGCAGATTGACAGCCTCTGCTCTGTTCTCATCTGCTTTGTGAAGGGGGTGTGTCCTTCCCTCCAATCAGCTTTCAGAACTCTCCTCACTGAGCTCTGCAGAATGTAATTTCAGCTCTCTGCCCCCTTTTTTCTGAACTCTTGGACAACTTTAAAAGTCAGCACTTTGAATGGATGTAGAGTAGAGAAGACTTCAGATAAACAGGTACAATTTATGTAGGGGGATTTGTTTAATCTCTGTGTATCACCTGACGCAAGTCACTTCACTGGGAATATGTGAGGGTTTACAACCACTTTAAGATACTGGAAGAGATGAGTGCTTTTTAGTATGGGATAAATTGAGCTGCCTAGTTTGGCAGTTTGCAGGTGAATGAGGATTCTTCCAATTGCTCAGCACGCTGGTGTAAATGTCACGCAAATCAGGATTCCTGCTTCATCACTATGCATCTAGCATGTGTTCAGAACAATAATTTCTGCTGTTCACTTCAAGATTTGCTTTAAAATATTTAAAGAAGGATCCCATAGGTAAAATAAAGGGTGGTTTTGAATTACATGCAATTCCTTGGATGTTATTTCACGGACTGGGATAAACTGTCACCACGGCTGTTAATACGCATTGTACAGCTAGAAGTGCATACTGCATCAGTTTAAATGGAAGTGATTATATTCAAAACATATGACTTGGTAAACGTAATTAAATTCGCAAATTTATTGGTTTTTCAAAACAGGTAAATTCAACGCATATCATGAATGATAACTAGTACAGCATATTGGATGGCACAGTGGCTTAGTGGTTATCATGTCTGCCTTGCAGTAAATGGGTCATGGGTTCGATTCACAACCATGGCACCTCCTGCATGGAGTTTGCATGTTCTCCCTGTGCTTGCATGGGTTTCCTCCGGGTGCTCCGGTTTCTTCCCACACGCCAAAGACATGCAGGTAGGTTAATTGGATCCCGTCTAAACTGGCCCTAATATGTGTATGAATGTAAGTTAGGGACCTTAGATTGTATACTCCTTGAGGGTTAAGGACTGATGTGAATGTTCAATATATATGTTTAAAAGTGCTGAGTAAATTGACAGCGCTATATAAGTACCTGAAATAAACAAATATTACAGTCACTAGTGTGCCTACTCAACTTTACTTTCAGGCCATCAAATGGCAGGAGTCATAGCTGGTCACATGTGCAGTACTGTGGCAACTGCAAATCAAACAGAGGCTAAGCCTCCTTGATTGTAAAGGATAAGAGAGTTTAGCTCTGTTTTAAATGTCACTAAGCTACATAACTAGAAGCATTAAGGGAGATTTTTTAATGAAAACTCCATTCAATGCATTGTTTGGTTTCATGGCAACTTTTTAGATAGATTTTTATTCTATCAATTTATACACCTGCCTTGTACACAATGACATTCCGTTTTTTTTTATATGTTGTACAATATGGCCTAAAAGATACATTTCAGGTATGGACCAATGTAACTATGTATATACTCCTGGAAGCTGGGGATCATTGAAGTAGACACTGCTATCCCAGTGATCTCTACTTCTACAACATTCTGAACACTGGAGGTCAGACGGTCAGCATGGCATCATTCATTGGTATCATTTAATGAATGAATGCAAAGCATTCTCTGGATGGACAAGGTGTAGAGCATGACATCACCATCCCGCATCTCCACCTCGTCCAATCAAAATACAACTATGGTATAATATATACATAGTTACATTGGTCCAAGCTGGACCTATGTAACTATGTATAAAATATCTATTCCTGGGATTTATCTTTAACTTGTGTAATCTGTGTATCTGCATGCAAGTATCATGCAAGCACCATGCCACAATTTTTTCTCAGTTATTAAAAATATTTACACATTTTACATTAGCCTAATGTTTTTATATCCTTCAGATTTCAGTGTGGGGCAACTTGTTCCAAACAATTGTTTTCCTTCCACCCTCTTGTCTCTCTTCCTCATCCTTTCCATTTAAAAAATGTAGGTTCCCTTATGGAATTATGCAATGTGTAAAAATAGGAATCGTGTAAAATACCACAAAAATTGGAATACAAATAAAATTTTTAAAAAAGTCAACTTTGGTGACCATGTTTAGAAGGAGAGTAAGCAAAATCTGTTTGTTTGTTTTTTTACTGGGAGGGTACTATATTATTATATTACATAGGGCATTATATAACCTACAGCCAGCTTTGATAAAATTATGTCCCCCCTTAAATGGCTGAAAAATAAAAAATATCAAGATTGTTTAAAATAACATTTATAGACCACCTAACAGCAGAGGGCAGAGGAGATCTACAGGTCACTGACAGCTGCTTAAATGTTTATCGACTTCAACATAATATTTAAAAAAACTGAAATGTAAGTATGTAAGCATAGTTTTATGAATTTGGAAATGCAAAATATAAAGAAAAATACTGTTAAAAATACACTGAATTCAGAGGATGACAGAGAAGAAAGCTGCAAAAGCAATATAGCCAACAGTCCAAGATCCAGCTATATGCTATATATTTCTGTCAGGAAAGCATTTTTAGATCATCATTTTTTACCTGCCCTTGTAAAGGTCAATGCCTTTAATTCTTTTAGTTAGTGACAATACCATCATAACACACTGATCTTAAATTATATACAAAAATTGCTAAGCAAATTAATTGTGCATTTATAACTACAAATTATACATAGACATAAGGATTTAAAATATTCATAACATTGGTAAGGTTATGAAAGTGATGGTAAAGTCTTTTTTTTAATAATAAATATTATACTTACCTGCTCTGTGTGATAGTTTTGCACACAGAGGCCCTGACTTCCTCTTCATAGAGTGCCATCATAGCCAGTCACTTTCTATGGGTGCACTCGTGGGGGCTTGATCCTGAGTCATGCTGCCTGCATCCATAGACACACACAGGGTGGCTCGGCCCTGCCCCCTCATCACAAGATTTGACTGACAGCAGCAGGGGCCAATGGCTTTATAGATGAATGAGAGACTTTATAGATGAATACAGTGCTGGATGTGCAGGAGTGACATAATTTTGCACTTGCCAATGAAGATAGCCGCTGGCAAAGGATGGCACCATTGGAGGAAATGTGAGTATTGACTGCTTTCAGTTCTGTTTTATTGTTAGTAATAAAGCTGAATTTCCAATATGTTTTTTATCATACTAACATTTGTCCAGCTTCAGCCAGTTGAAGTATACAGTACATGTTCTATACCTGGATGATCCATGCAGAAGAGAATTACTGTAATTGCCACTGCTACTATAATGATCCTCGCTGTCTTCGGCATCCTGTACCAAGTGGCTGTCCTGTGGCATAATAACCACAGAGGGCTTCTTACTTAACATAGGCAGAATTCAGAAAATGCCTTGCGTTTTCCTTAATGATTACAAGGCATTCCCTGATTGGAGAGCGTGATATCTCTGCCCACCAACTAGCTCGTCTAATCAGAGAAAGCTTTGCATTCACTGAGAAAATTTAAATCATTTTGTGAATGGCAGCTGTGCCAAGCAGGTGACTCTCTGTGGTTATTATGCAGCAAGACTGCCACTTATCATGGGATCTAGATAACAGTGAGAATCACTGTAGTAGCGGGCTACAGAGATTCCCCTCTACTACAAGGATCTGCAAAGTATGGAATATGCATGCTTACATTGGCTCAAGCTGGACAAATGTAACTATGTAACTATGCAAACCAATATATACCTGTAATTCAGCTTTAATTCATTACAACGAACCTGATTTTCAAAGGGCTAGCATAAGGCAGACTTACCCATTTGTCCTCAGCTGAAGGTACAGCTAGACAACATTGAGGAAAGAACAAACAGAGGGCGCACAGGCCTAGTGCATTACCATAAAAAATGTTTAATAAAAAATAAAATAGGTGTTGTACTCACAAACGACAATGTAGTCAAGGCACATCATAAAGAACAGCTGGGTCAACACCGCACTGAGTAACAGTCCGCAGTAGGGAGTGTAGACATCCAATAGGCCGACACGTTTCGAGGACTTGCCTCTTCCTCAGAGCCCCTGGTCCATCCCCAAGCGCAGGAGCATTTGTGATTGCTAGCTAGACAACATTACCAGTGCTATTTATTGCATGATGGTGCTACTTGATGCACACAATGCAAATGACTTATTGCATTGGAAATAAGGAGCAAAGTTATTATTATTATTATACAGTATTTTTATAGCGCCAAAAAGTTTGCTCAGCGCTGTACATTATAGTGGGGGACAGTACATGAGACAATACAGTAACAATACAATACAATACACGAGGGGTTCGAGGGCCCTGCTCCTTGGAGCTTACAATCTAGGAGGGAGGGGATAGTGGTACAGGAGGAAATGGCTGTGGGGGATGGAGTGGTAGGAGGAGATCGGAGGTTAGGTGAGGGCGGGGTAGGCTTCCTCGAAGAGATGGGTTTTCAGGGTGTGCCTAAAGGTGAGGAGGGTAGATGACAGTCTGATGAAAGTTATTGTTAAAAAAGCAAAACACATCTGCATGGGGTTTACCTTACGGTCTTGCGTAAGTTAACTTGAATCAAGTCAATATGAAATGTTATTTATGAGTATGTCATATTTACCAGTTGTAGCCAGGAGGTGGAGCCCTATGGTGACAGTCTATGCTCTGTGAGATCTGACAGAGTGCAGTTGTTGTGCCAAAAAATTGATCTAAATAGCAGACAAATACTCTCTCTCACATAAAAACTTCAAAAAACAGAGATTCCATACAGAACTGAATGTATACTTTAAGAACATAGTGCGGTATTGAGGAAGTTAATTCAGCAGGGGTGGGCAAATACAGCCAGCTATTGTGGAATTACATGTCCCATGCGGCATTGCAAAATTGGACTCGCTCATTCGTCTTGATTCCCTCAGTCCATTAGACCTGCTTAGTCATCTCGACTCTCACAGTCCTATAGACTCAGAACCTTCTGACTCCAGCATGGAGTACAGTCTCCTGAGTAGGACACAACTGTCTCCTAACAAGAGCCCGAAACCATGCCCAACCCTGGTATTATACAGGCTGTGCACACTTATACACACAAGCTGCTGGTCTAAGACCTAAACACTGGGTTAAAGGCTTCATCCCTCCCAAGACTCTGAAGCCTGGAGTCTGGATCCAAATCTTGGAATTGCAAAACTCGGAGTAAACTGAAAAGTCCGTCTTCTTTGCTCTGAAAACTGATACTCTGCATTTGCAAGAACCATGTCACTTTTGCCTATTCATACACGCCTTGCATTGTAATAGTAGGTTCATTTATTATTGGATACAGACATCACAACCTACCCACACTGAACTGCAGTTTTTTGGCCTGGACTGGCTGTAGTACAGCAATGGGCAAACTACGGCCCGGCGGACCTTTTAATCCGGCCCGTGGAGCTAGGCTCCCGCTAGGCTCCTCTCACAGTCCGCCCTGAAGACTGGTGTAGCATGAAAATCTGTCTCCTATGAGGATCTGTCCCCCTCGACGTATCTGCACATGTGCCGGAGATCACCGATCGGCTGCTAATGCCTGAAACTGGCACATGCGCAGATACGTCGAGGGGGACAGATCCTCATAGGAGACAGATTTTCATGCTACACCGGAACGGCGCGGGAACACGGCGAGAGGAACGCGCGGAGCAAAGGTAAGTGAATTGACACAGGGGGGACTTGGGGAATTAATATGGGGGATGAATTAATATGGGGAATGAATTACTATATGGGGGATGAATTACTATATGGGGGATGAATTACTATGGGGGATGAATTACTATGGGGGATGAATTACTATATGGGGGATGAATTACTATGGGGGATGAATTACTATATGGGGGATGAATTACTATGGGGGATGAATTACTATGGGGGATGAATTACTATATGGGGGATGAATTACTATATGGGGGATGAATTACTATGGGGAATGAATTACTATATGGGGGATGAATTACTATGGGGGATGAATTACTATATGGGGGATGAATTACTATGGGGGATGAATTACTATATGGGGGATGAATTACTATGGGGGATGAATTACTATGGGGGATGAATTACTATATGGGGGATGAATTACTATGGGGGATGAATTACTATATGGGGGATGAATTACTATATGGGGGATGAATTACTATGGGGGATGAATTACTATATGGGGGATTAATTACTATGGGGGATGAATTACTATATGGGGGATGAATTACTATGGGGGATGAATTACTATATGGGGGATGAATTACTATGGGGGATGAATTACTATATGGGGGATGAATTACTATATGGGGGATGAATTACTATGGGGGATGAATTACTATATGGGGGATTAATTACTATGCTTACTATGGGGGAATATTACTATACTTACTATGGATGACACATACACATCATTCATCTACTCTTGGTCCGGCCCCCGGGTCCAATATATGAACCCATTGCGGCCCTCAAGTCAAAAAGTTTGCCCACCCCTGCTGTAGTACATCAATCCACCCCAATCCCTCTAGTTAGTAATCTGGCGTTTTGAAACATTCTGCGCAATGCCTTCCACATAAGGAAACTCCAATTATCTTAAAATCAGCAGTATTAAGATGTCTCTCCTAACCACAAATAGCTTTCAAATCTGCCCTGAATTTGGACTAGGGGGCTCAGTATGTGAAGATCCTTTTGGAGGCTCAATGAAGATAGTTCAGAAACATGCAGGTTCAGCCTCTTAGGCTATAAGTTGGAATTTTGTGCACAAGAATGTAAAATAATGTACTTATCATGTCTTGA
Organism: Staurois parvus; assembly: GCF_062004578.1. Taxonomy (NCBI): domain Eukaryota; kingdom Metazoa; phylum Chordata; class Amphibia; order Anura; family Ranidae; genus Staurois; species Staurois parvus. The sequence continues at coordinate 3,422,624 of NW_028318099.1, forward strand.
TACTCTCTTTTCATTTGTACTGATTTGTACTGTTTTGAGTTACTGTGTTGAGGAACAAAAAACAAAACTCTCAATAAAAATGAATGGAAAACAAATCGCCCTGAAAGTTTGAATGTCTGTTTCTGAGAGAGAAAGTTACATAGCACAGGCTTCAGGAAGATCACTCCTACTGCCTTCCTGCTGACGTTCCATGGAGCTGTGTATGCCTATCTTGCAGATTTTTACAGTACACAGTGCTCAATGTAAAGTAGGCCATAAATAATGTGCTTTTCTTTCTTGCAACCACGGGTTTCAAGAAAGAAAATTGCTTGATTCCCCCATCAACACAGTAAATGATGGTGGTGGAATCCGTCCCGCAGGGCTATTGTGTTCTCTCGGTGGTGAGACAAGGGGGGGGGGTGGATGATGGAGGGGGGAGTAGCTGTCCCTGCTGAGAGAACATAGTGATTATTAAAAATAAAAATAAAGGTGCAGCGCTAATAGATAAACAAGAAACAAATATGTGAATATTATTCACTATCATAAAGTCCAATATTGCAGTGTCCAGCAATACTGTGCACATCAATAGTAACCATCAATATAAAGTTTCCAGCAATACTGTGCACATCAATAGTAACCATCAATATAAAGTGTCCAGCAATACTGTGCACATCAATAGTAACCAGCAATATTGCAGTGTCCAGCAATACTGTGCACATCAATAGTATCCAGCAATATAGAGTGCCCCGCAATACTGTGTACATAAATAGTAACCAGCAATATAAAAGGTGTCCAGCAATACTGTGCACATCAATAGTAACCAGCAATATAAAGTGTCCAGCAATACTGTGCACATCAATAGTAACCAGCAATATAAAGTGTCCATCAATACTGTGTACATAAATAGTAACCAGCAATATAAAAGGTATCCAGCAATACTGTGTACATCAATAGTAACCAGCAACCTCCTAGATTGTAAGCTCCAAGGAGCAGGGCCCTCGAACCCCTCGTGTATTGTATTGTTACTGTATTGTCTCATGTACTGTCCCCCACTATAATGTACAGCGCTGAGCAAACTTTTTGGCGCTATATAAATACTGTATAATAATAATAATATAAAGTGTCCAGCAATACTGTGTGAATCAATATTATCAATATAAAGTGACCAACGATATAAAGTGACTTCTGTGACAATCCTCCACCATTATGCACTCACCTGAAGCAAGAAGCAAACCGGCTCTGTATAGAAATCCCTCCCAAGGATGTATTCATCCACTGCAGGAAATAGGGAAATGACCAGATGACATCCACTGTAGTATGGGTTCCTATGTGTACATTCTTACAAATGGACCTCCACTTCGCCAGTCAGTGATCGATCCAAAGTATGGCACCTCCTGAAGAAAGAGCTCACATAACAGAGCCCAGAGACAGCAGCACATAGTATAGTATTTTTCTTAAAAGCAAATGCAGCCACATGGAGCATGAACAAGATACAAACAGAAACATTCACAAAGATGGCTGCCGGACCATTGCATGGGCTCAGCATGTAGGCTCCTCACTGACGCGTTTCGTGCACACAAACATTCTCAAAGGGACCCGCCTCAATATTGCTAGCGGCTATAGTTGCTGGCAATAGTCTCATGAATACTCCAACAGGCTGGTTGTACCCAAGTCGTACAACAATCACAATGGGTACAAGCAGCCTGCCCATAAATGAAGAATCCATGGCCAGCTTTACAGAGCGAGCTTTCTGATTTTAGCACAGCTGCAGTTTCACTGATTGGTTGTCTGGAACTGCACTTTAGCAAGTGCGGCAAAGAGACCACATAAAACATGAAGGCAGTCTGTCTTTACGATATTTGTGCTGATTGTGATTTCTGCTTTGTGTAGCATACCAGCAATACTATATCCATATGCCGGACTCCATCGGGAGCTCAGAATAGAGTATCAATATGCATTCAGTTAGGCTTCATTTTCCATCCTTCCCGCCTTCTGTATGCAGATATAGTGATAACTTTTTCTTTTAGTTTATTATGTCATGTGTCTCTAGATGTCTACCATTTTTGCAACTTATTGTTTTGTTTTCCTTTTTTATATACGGCACTTGTGTACGAAGTTTATTTTTTTGTCTTTCCATCAGTACATACTCTGTATTATTCATCAGAAAACTTGTATGTTTTATTTCTGTCGGTCAGTGCATCTGTTTTTGACTGATTCTCTGATGTTATCTATTCTGCAATAAAATTCTTTGTAAAAGAAAACATGAAGGCAATGCTCAACATTCTTACTAGAAAGTCCAGGATTCTTTGCAAGCTAGATGTCAGGGATGCATTCAGTAATAACGTGTTAATTTAAAATAAATATTGTATTCTTATAACGATAAAAATGGCAAAACAGCAGTTTCTACATGTGTAAGCTTTGCATAGACATTTAAATAAAATTGAGAAACCCCTCTTATAGACTGTCACTATTGTTAGAGGAAACTTCCTGTTGCTTATGTACAACAGGTAGAGAAGGCAAAGTTTGTCAAAGTGATACTTTTTACTATGTAGGCAAAAAGGTGCAGCGCTAATTAAAGTGTCAACATTCATTCAGTGTATGGAATGGAAAACAAGAAAGAAGACATAAGGTCATAAGATCGATCATAAAAGTTCGATGTTCAATCCAGTGTCCATGAACATGCAAAAGGGGTACGGTGTGTCAATTCTACCCGGTCTCCTCTGCAGATCAGGGCGAGTGATCCAAATGTGAGCAGGGAATATATTAATTAAATGCGCACTCACCATAAGTGCGTCAAAAAAACGCATGTAAGCAGTATCCTCTCTTCAGATGCATCTAGGTTCTCCACACTCTCTGGTGAAGCCGCGTTCCCTAGTTCTCATTGGTCATCCCTCCTGGTCAGGTTCCATGGTACATAAGGCACTCATACATCTCTGGAGTCCCTCCTTAACCTTGGTGCTGTGAAAGGGTGGTGCTCATGAAGAGCCCAATAAGGGACATCACATAGTGTGATACTGCATAAACACTTTATTCAAAAAATGACACAGGATTAAATGAAATGAAAGTACTGACCGCAAAAAGGGGTAAGATGTCCCGGTGCTGTAGCCCTCTGACGCGTTTCGTGCTATGCACGTTCTCAAAGGGTCAAGCCTTGCTTACATGCGTTTTTTTGACGCACTTCTGGTGAGTGCGCATTTAATTAATATATTCCCTGCTCACATTTGGATCACTCGCCCTGATCTGCAGAGGAGACCGGGTAGAATTGACACACCGTACCCCTTTTGCATGTTCATGGACACTGGATTGAACATCGAACTTTTATGATCGATCTTATGACCTTATGTCTTCTTTCTTGTTTTCTATTCCATACACTGAATGAATGTTGACACTTTAATTAGCGCTGCACCTTTTTGCCTATATATTATCTTGGAAGGTTATGTTGGTTGCCTTTTTGGTGTTCTAGCAGCTTTTTTATTTTTGATTATATTTTTACCACAGTAAGCGCTCGCTATACTACTTGTCTCTATCGATACCTTTTAGTAGCTGACTACAAATATTAAAAATACAAGCTTTGGAAGTTCTAAAGCTCCATTTGGTATTATTTATTTCTATTCTAAAGGCAATTTTTTTGTCATGTCAGCTTTTTGCCTGCCATTATAGCTGAAGAATGAGCTTTAGAGCTCCTTAAAGTGATTGTAAAGGTTAAGATTTATTTTAAAAAATAACACACAGGCAGTACTTACTTGCTCTGTGAAATGGTTTTGCACAGAGCAGCCCCGATCCCCCCAAACGCTTCAGGCCCCTCCCCCTGCTTAGTGCACTCATGCGTGCATGCTCCTAAGCCACGTCTATGTGTCTATGAGACACACAGAGTGCGGTTCAGCTTCACCCCCTGTTCCCTCCCCACTGGCTGTGATTGATAGAAGTGGGAGACAATGAGCTGCTGTGTCTCAGCCAATGAGGAGGCAGAGACCCAGCAGAGCTTCTGCTCTTGTGCATATCACTGGATCGGGATCAGGCTCAGGGGAATCAGCTGAGGGGGGAGCTGCACACTGAAGGTTTTTGCCTTCATGCAGAGAATGCACAAAGGTATTATAACCTTCAGCCTTTAGAACCACTTTAAGCTTCTATTTTTTATATTCTTTCTATATTTATTCTGGGCTGACATGGTTCATCATTTGTTTTGCTTGCTAAAATTTATGTACCAAATAAATAGTTCCAGCTGCCAGAGATGTATCCCATTCTTTGCCTGCTATTACTCACCTTTCACATGCTTGCTCGCGTATAATCTTGTTATGATATTAAATGTAGAGATTTGTAGATAAGCAATTAGAGACATGGTAATAGCTATTATAATGACTAACTACTTAAAGGAGAAATACAGACAAAGCTTCCTCCTGCTCTATAGCTCCCTTGTCTCCTCCTCCCATGCTCATCTCCAGGAATTCTCCAGAGCTTCCCCCATCCTCTGGAACTCACTACCCCAATTTATCTGACTATCGCCTACTCTGCTCACTTTTAGGTGATCTCTGAAAACCTATCTCTTCAGGGAGGCCTATCCTGCCCTCAGTTAATAATGGAATCTTCTACTCCTTCTACCAGTCCATTCCCCACAGTTACTACCTTTTGTACCACTAGCCCCTCCCTCTTAGATTGTAAGCTCCAAGGAGCAGGGCCCTCCTTTCCCTCTTGTGTTGAACTGTATTGTTGCTCTATTGTCTCCCATTATATTGTAAAGCGCTGAGCAAACTGTTGGCGCTATATAAATCCTGTATAATAATAATAATATATCTTTCCATGAAAGCAGAGTTACCTTTTAAGCAACTATACACCATTCTAAACATTACACAGATAGATTGAAAAAAAGACACATACCCATCAGGTTACATTGCTGTGTATCACTGGTAGTGTTTGTCCTGCAGTAAAATATTTTACATATAGGATGCTGGCGTTTTACCTACTACATCTTAAACACCAAGGATATATAACTTATTTTTGTCATTAAATATTAAAAATATGTTTTTTTTTCTGTGCTTGCAATCCATAAACAGCATCAGGAGGGCTGCCCGGAATTTCTCAGCAGAGAAAAATGCTAATTAAAAGCAAAACTGTAAATTGCATTAACTGAAAGCAAACAGTTGCATTTTTTGTTTATTGATTTAAGATGTCGGTCAGTAAGTTAGTGATGTGTGAGGAGACTGCTGTTGTGAGCTGAGGGGTAGAGAGATAGATTTGGGTGTTGTCAGCGTAAAAATGATATTGAAACCCAAGGGAGTCTATCAGCTGACACAGGGAGGAGGTGTAGATCGAGAATAGGAGAGCTCCAAGAACAGAACCTTGGGGGACCCTGACGGAGAAGGGAAGGGAAGAGGAGAGGAGGCAGTAGGAAGGAAGGAGGAAGTAGAATTGTGACTGAGACTGAATGTGCATTAGAATAGGTAGGATGAGAATCAATGAAGAGCCCAGTCGGGGAGACCAAAGGAGTAATCGTATCAAAGGCAGCCAAAAGATCCAGAAGTAGAAGTACAGAATAGTGTCCATTGGCTTTAGCTGTTAGTAAATCGAGTTTTAGGAGAGCAGTTTCTGTGGAGTGCTGAGGGTGAAATCCAGACTGAAGGGGATCAAGAAGGTTATTCTTAATGAGGTGGTCACTCAGTTGGTTGTAGACTAGGCATTCAAGAAGTTTGTAGGAAAAGGAAGCAAGGAGATGTGGAGTAGGTTGTTAAGACTGGTGGAGTCCAAGAAAGGCCTTTTAAGTACGGGGGTGACTAGTGCATGTTTTCGAGTGTTGGGCAGCAGGGTTGAATAAGGGAAGTGTTGAGTGTACCTGTGGACATGGAGTGTTAAGTGGGGGATTCCAGGGTGCATTCTTATTTGTTAGCATGAGTTCCTATACTCTATTTTTTGCCTTATTGACTGATACAATATGTATTTTATCATCCTTTGCTTTTTATTCTATAACATAAAAAGTCAGTAAACATGAAGGTGAACTATCCCGTTATATCCCTTTGCCTTTTTATATACTGTATACATGTATGTTATATACCTTATGTTGGTATTCTGGTGAAAATGTTGAAATATCACTAGAGTAACATGAAAATGAAATCTTAACCCATTAATCATAAAGATCACGATGCATAGTAGGTTACAAAAACACAGGATTTGACTTAATAAACTAAAATTATCCTTACAATTTTTCCCTATTTGGTCTATGTGGTCCAGTTATTTGATGTGGCAGCATTTGTAAAAATATTAAAACCTGCAGCTATAATAATTTGGCAATTTAAATGGCTTAGATTCCAACCACATAGAGAGGGAATGTATTCCAACAAATGTAAACGTGTGACATAATGACTATGCTTATTCCAGCATATATCATATATACAGTATATCACATACATTCCCGTCCTACATCTGCTGGTAATTTACATTATTTCAAAGTATGTGTTACGGATGTGGAAGATGTATAATCAGGGCTGTCTCAAGAAAATGTGGTGCCTCAATCAAATATGATATGTAGGGCCTAAATCTGACGCTTGTACCACTGTCGATTTCCACTCATTTATAATGCAAGTATATGCCACCTGGTACCGGACAGGCTTCCCAACCTTGCCCTGAAAGTCTTTGTGCCACCCACAGAGGATACTTAAATACTGTTCCAATGTATTTAGCTACAAGAGGTTTGCAGAGTAAAAATGGCCACACTTCTATACAGTCTGATTCTACAATCTCCTTATAAATTATGACACACATTTCAACAAGAAAGTACAATTTAATTTTGATCTATCAATAATTATGCAAAGTGGGGGCTATCTGATTAGACACAAGTGAATGCACTGCATTGGCGGCCCACATTTTGCATAGTTTTGGTAATGCAATAGGAGACTGTATACGTTATATATAAGCAGACTGCAACATGTATGACTAACTTTAGATTTGCCACCAACTATGTAGTGCACAATATAAATGGAATGCATTGTTTAGATTAGGGGGTCTATTAAAAAATAAAATTAGCTGTGCAATGTCTATTCGCACAGCCGTCACAAATAATCATTGCAATCTGTGTCATATGTTTATTTCCTATATTCTTCAGCTCCATCTCATTCTCAGATGTAGGTGCAGGCCCCTTAACTACTTCTCCCACAATTCAACTCAAGATCATTTTCTCTGCTTCCCTCTTTAAGCAGCTCAGAGAGGTCACATCTGAAGTAGCTGGAAAAGTTATCTGAAGCCAAATAAGTGGCCCTGTACTGTCAGAACCAGCATGCAGGCAGCCAGACAGGAGCCTATTGGAACACATCTTCTCCAAAAGACTCAGCTTTGGTGGTTAGCCTCTCTAGATCGCTACCACTGTAGTCCATCTCCAGTGGATCCTTGGGCCTTGGATCCCTCCAGCTGTTCACTTGTGTTGCCACAACCCTGGAGCTACCTGGACTTCGCTGAGAGAGATGTTGTGTATGAGGATAATCACAAGTTGAAACTATTATTAAATCAAAATACCCTCTGTGCAATTATCTAACCAATGTGTATATATAAGCACTTTCTAGCTGCTGCCTGCAGTGATGTGTTCCCACACCCCAAAGACAATGCAATAATTCTGTAGTGCTGCACAGCTTTTCCAAAGATTCTAGCCTCAAACCCACAAGCAGTTAAATGTGAACAATATAATATTAAAAAATAAGAATTATCCTGTGTGCTGGAAAATATAGGTAATGTCATACTGCACACTTGTAATATTAAGAAAACATCATTATGTTATATACACCCCCTGTGTATATAATTGAAAAAATAAGTTAAAGACAAAACGTGAATATTTCATTCTCAAAGGAAGCCACATGATGTGTGACGAAACTCATAGGGGAGAAAACTATGATGTCATTGATCAAACCCAGAAGTGAAATTACATGCTCGAGTTTACCCCTAAGATCCCCTTACGGAGGCAATGTCCCTGTAAGGTGATTCAAGCTGAAGTGCACCAGTTAGCTGTGCACTATATAATGTCCTATTTAATTTCTTTAATAAAATTGGCGATTTTAGTAAGTAGAAAGTATGGTGATGGCTTTAATTTTTTTTTTGAGATATAAGCTGAAAATTGTGTACTGGGAGACGGTGATTGCTGCTATTGACTTAAAGAAAACATACCTGATGGGGGCATGGTGGACATTCTTGGGATGCTCAGGTGTTTTACCCCTTAAAGGTCATATTGATTTTCTATATGTGTCAACATCCTTGGGTGAGTGCATAGACTAGCAGGTGATGGCGCACATGGAGTTTACAGTGTTGGATGTATCTGCTAGGATTTTTTTCTCTTGACGGACTCACTTGATGGACTTTTATATTCACATTTTGTCTTTAACTCTTTTTTTATTATATACACGACACATGTGAATAATATCATGGTGTTTTCTCACTATTATAAGTGTGCAATGTGATATTACGCATATTGGGATAATATTTATTTGTTACTATCCTCGATTGTAAGCTCCAAGGAGCAGGGCCCTCCTATCCCTCTTGTATTGAACTGTATTGTTGCTGTATTGTCTCCCTTTATATTGTAAAGCGCTGAGCAAACTGTTGGCGCTATATAAATCCTGTATAATAATAATAATAATAATATTATATTATATTATTTATGTTTAATCGCAAGTAGCTGTGTTCTGTACTGTTTGACTGAAGTAATGATTGTCATTTGGACTCTCTCATGGGAATTCAAAATAGCCCTAACAACAAATTTTTGGCAGTTATTCCCTTAAGGAACTGCCTGCATCTAATTCAGTTGGTAAATGGCTCTATCAGTTCCCCATCAGGCTGTGCCCACCCCTAGTACAAAACTCTTTGGCCATACGTCTGTCAGTGTGATGGGCGCAATGGCCACAGAGGGCATTTGGGAGTGATTGCACTGGGAAGAGGTGTCCAGTGTGCTTTCACTTTAGTGCTGGGTTGCCAACCATCCATAAATTCATGGACAGTTTGTAAAACATTTTACAGCTGTCTGTGAATGTCCATTATAGACATACATCCATCTCACAGAGATCCTGTTTTCTTTTTTTCTGGCTGCCACTGCAGTGCCACATCTTGCCCAATGCTGTCAACTCTATCAGTTGATTGCTAAGACCACCCAGCATCCTAGCAACCAACCACATGCTTGCTCCACCCCCAGAATTTAGAGGAGAAGGATGGAATTTCCTTCTCCAGAACTGCTGCCAGTACCCTGCCTCCCGGCTTTTACCTGTAGCTGGGGTCTGCACTGAGAATGGAGTGGAATTGGACCCTGATGCAGTGTAAAGGAATTCTAGAGACCCTGATATAATGGAAGTGGCTCTGGGGACATTTATGTAAGAGGCATGACTCTGGGGACCCTGATGTAAAGGGGGTGGCTCCAGGGACCCTGATGTAAGAAGGAGTGACTCTGGGAACCCTGATGTAATGGCCGACACTAGGGACCCTGATTTATAGGGGAGAAACCCTGGGGACCCTGAAGTAAGATGGGGAATCTGGGGACCCTGATCTAAGGAGGTGGCTCTGTGGACCCTTATGTAAGGGTCTGAGAACCCTGATGTTTATGCCCCTCTCACTGTTAGGCAAAATCTGTTTGAGCCCATAATTCACCATGGCACGCTATTCGTGGTGCACATAGTGGTGCTATGCATGCCACTGAACTTGTTTTCCTGCTGTATCCTAGGGTGCCACAGGTCTTTCATTATTCTAGTCATGCTCACATTTTGTCACAATGTTTTGATTTTTTAATTTTAAAGCCAGGCAGATTATTTGTAATGGATGTTGTCATGATGTCTACATATTTTTTAGACTGTTTAAATGTTGATTCTCTTTATAGTTTATAGTAGGAGTTTCTGTCATATTTCATTTTGTCAGTAATAATTATGCTCTGTCAGTACATTTTTCATGTTTTGTCAGTAAAAACCTTGTGGGGGGTTGGCAAACCTGCCTCAGCACAGACATGGACAGATTCATATACCTTTCTTTGACAGGTACGTGAATTGTGTGCAAAATGCCTTTAGTGCTGCATCCTGACAGAATTTTACAAGGGTGTCTGTGACACCTTTGTAGCCTTCTTTTTGTGTGGCAATGAGAAATGGCCTTCCCCCGAACAGGATATTGTGTTAAAGCTATAGGTAAATAAGAGAACCAGAACCTTGGCTAAGTGGAACAGAGGGACTGATAATAAAGTTGGCAGTGCCTCCACCCAGGACAGGACATGGTCTCTGTGAACAGAGGCGATTCCCTTCTTGGAAAATTAACCAGTAATCTGAGCAAAGTAATTGGGAGGATAGAAACTACTACAAATAGCATATAATGTTAACCATAAGTATACAGATGCACAGCGGTATTGGAATAATACAAGCTGTATATAAGAAAATAATAGTACATACATCCAATGTACAAACAGATATGATCAGAAAAGGGCCTGATAGGAGTCCTGGTGAAATTGTGCACATATACCCGGGTACATATAATTATTATAAGAGATACCGTCAGATGAATGTTGCAGCAATGTCCAGTTGCAGGGGCATCTGAGGACAATGCAGTGTCTGTCTTTGTGTTGCACACCTGAAGACAAGATCAACAACCATGGAGAGATCCTCCAACTGATGTCTAACCAGCCTGGAACGCAGCTTCTCAAAGGCAGGAACTGTGGCGTGGCACTGAAACTCAGAGTCAGCCTATCTACTTTGTGCTTTACTCTCTCCCTGATCATTTCTAATCTGACATGTATCTCTGAGCCTATGATCCCAACGTGGCTACAGTAAAATGAACCTGGCTGTAGCCTATGCTGGTTTTCAGCCCTAGGATAAAACCAGCTATATAATCCTGGGCCAGAAGGGGCAGGGTTAACTAGAATATCAGGAGCTGTATATAAACTATATTGCAATAAACAAGTTCACCTACTAATATGCTGGAAGGTGAAAGGAGGCTAGATGAGATATATCCTTTAGTAGGGCTTAAAAGAACATGTGTTCTCATTTCACTGTTTCCAGTCTGTCTTCACTGTATTTATTGACAAAACACCATGGGCAACAACCAGGGCATTGCAATGGGGCAAGGCTCACACACATCGCTGTTTATTTCTTTAAATGACTGTTCCTTTTCTGAGAATTTTCTGCAGTCTTGATGAATGGAGGATGGATGAAGGATCCCTCACTCAGTGTACTCCTGTGCCTGTGTGTTAACTACACACTGACAGCTGCCTCTGCCCACTGCACTGATGATGTGATGTCTGTCATATGCCATCTTCCAGCCTGCTGCTTATTCCCTCTCAGCCTGAGCCCTTGACTGAGAGAAGCAGGTAATGAAGAAGCGTCTGTGAGTGATATCACTCCGACAGCAGGGAATTTGAGCCAGAACTACAATTTTATCAGCAAATACATGACTCTCTCTCTCCCCTCATATAGACAGGTGCCCCTCTAGGAAGGGCACCTGTAGGCACATGCCTACACTGCCTATTGGGAAATCCAGCCCTGATAATAGCATTGGACAAGTGACAGGTACTCATCACTGAGACATCAGGGATCTATCAGACCCTTGATGTCTCCCCTGTCCTCCACCCCAGCCTATCAAGCACAGGACTGTACTTTATTGCCTGCTTACCCAGCATTTCAGCTGGGATCCTGACAGCCCTGAACCCAGAAATGCTCAGAGTTGGGCACTTCTAAGTTCCTTGATTGCAGACCAGATCAGGGAAGAGATGTTTCCCAATCTGCTCCTGCTTGTCACCCTGAGAGCATTTACTGTGATCCAGCTCGCTGGAGGAGCAGGAGAGCCTGGGAATCATGGCGGTTGGCATCTTCACAGTACCGTAACAGTATGTAGGAGCCTCTAGATCCATACCAATCTCATTTACTGTTTGAGATACAGATGATCAGGATGGTAGTAATCTCTTGGTTGCAGCAGCAGGGAGCATGAATTTCAGGACGTTCAATAAACACTGCCTCTGAATGCTAGTCTCAGGAGATTTGGAGTGAGATTTGGTGATGTCCCAATGGTGTTGCTTACTGTACCTTCTGTTTTTTCTTTCTTTCTGACACCAGTTAGCTAAAGCCCACTCTGCAAAGAAGGCTGCCCCACATAGATATGCAGTGAAGAACAAGGCATGGTAGATTAGTAACGGTGAAGGACCAGCTGCAGAGAAACCTCAGGCAATCAGCAATACTTTGCCCCCTGCCTACCTTTTTTGGGCACAGCTTTCAAATTTCAGTTTTGTATGCAATAAATTAAAAATGTTTTTCTTTAAATGTTGATAGCTAAATTTTCTAAACGTGGAAATAACATCTGGAAAAAATACACATATTTCATACTCAACAAATAATGAGGAAAGAGTTCATGGGTGAAACACAGCTGAGAAATAGGACCAGCGCACTCTGCATAATGAATGCAGTTAGAAGCAAATAACAAGACCCTCTAGTCAACCATGGTGACTAATTACCTTCTAAGTGGGAAGAGGGCTTTTATTGCTTTCATTAAACCTCTGAAAGGAGCAGCTATTGCTTAACTTATATAGAGGTAAAAGCACAATGGGCCAACATTCCACCAAGAGCTGCACTAAAAACTGTTGTTTGTCCTTTAGGATGCTCTCATGACCGCAATAATGGATTGCTGGAAAATGCATTCATAAAAAGAAAATCCAACAAAACTATGGCAAATGTTGTCTTTAAGACTGGCAAAGAAAGATCTTGCCTTTGTTGCTAACAATCTTATTTAATAAGGCAGAGCAAAGTGCAATGTACAAAATGAAGCAACCCTTAGCAACCAATTAGATTGCTGTATACTGAAGTCAAAGGAGGAAAAAAATAAAAGTGATTGGATGATGACCACTACACTCTGAAGATAGTCATTGCATTTTGTATGTCTTTATTTAAAATTCTGATTATGTGTAGTGTACCTGTCTCATTAATGAAAGTAACAAAACTAGAAACACTACGTGCAGGCAATACATTTTATCCTCAGATTAAATTCCCAACCCCAAGGAAGTTGTTGGGTTGTAAGAATACATAATAAAGATACTAACAACAACTTACAAAGCCATCCACAACTCTGCCCCCCGGCTACATCACCAACCTGGTCTCAAAATATCAACCAAACCACTCTCTTTGATCCTCCCAAGACCTTCTGCTCTCTAGTTCCCGTGTCACCTCCTCCCATGTTCGCCTCCAGGACTTCTCACGAGCTTCTCCCATCCTATGGAACTCCCTACCCCAATCTTTCCAGCTGTTTCCTAATCTATCCACCATTAGACGATCCCTGAAAACCTTTCTCTTTAAAGAAGCCTATCCTGTTTCTACCTAGTAAACTGCCATTTATTATCTACATCAGCTCATCCCCCACAGCTATTGCCTTTTGTATCACTCAACCCTTCCTCCTAGATTGTAAGCTCTAATGAGCAGGGCCCTCTGTCCTCTTGTACCAAATTGTATTGTAACTGTAATGTCTACCTTCATTTTGTAAAGTGCTGGGCAAACTGTTGGCGCTATATAAATCCTGTATAATAATAATAATAATAATAACAATATCAATAAAGAGGGCCATGACATTTTCCCAACTGAGTTTTAAAGTGTACCTAAATACAGGAACATAAATTTAATATCTTGGGTGTGTATACATGCGGCTGCTGGACGGGACCCGTTTATGATTGGCGGTGCAGAGTGATAGGTTCTTGGCAGGATAACTCAGGCAAGTTTGTACTAGGATTTGGGCACACCTGAGCTCATTCCTGCCTTAGATATGTTGGCTGCAGTAGTTTACTTTTTTCCCTTAATTTTCACCTGGTGATCCTGCCAGTAACATAATTTTTTTTCTGGGATTACAATGGTCACTCATTGTTCAGTATCTGTGAAGGAGCATGTTTTTTGTTGTCATCCTATGCTGCTCAATCTATATTGGAACTGCAGACCCACCCCTCTCCCCCCCTTTTGTAACATAGGGTAAACTTGGCAGAGCCAACTAAATTTTTGGCAAGATCAACTATTATTTTTCTATACATGCAGGGTTTTTAACCGACCATGAGGAGATGTGCATGTATTAAAGAGATGTACTTAATTTGTATTTGCCCTTCAAAATACCATGAAAATTTGCCAACTGATAGTACAATATGAAAGCTTCTAATGGCCTTTGAGTTTCTCACACTGAAAGAGCAGTGATTGGGATTAATGTTTTGTCAGGCACAAGTCAAAGTCCCCTGTATATGTTTTCCTAGGAACCTGGAGCTCCTAAAAGTGTTACTAAAGTCAAAACTTTTTTTTTATTAAAATAACAAACATGTTATACTCACCTGCTCTGTGCTGTGGTATTGCACAGAACAGCCCCAATCCTCCTCACGTCCCCCGGTGGCGATCTTGGCTCCTCGTCTTCTTTGTGTGTCCCCACAGCAAGCCGTTTGCTATAAAGGCACACAGGGGGAGATTTACTAAAGCTGGTTCACTCAGAATCTGGTGCAGCAATGCATGGTGGCCAATCAGCTTCTAACCTCAGCTTGTTCAGTTATACTTTGGCAATAAAACCTGAAAGCTGATTGGTTTTTAAAACCCACAGTGTATGCATGCTCCCGAGCTGTGTGTCTATGGAATTGTGCTCCATAGACTTACACAGTGGGACTCAGCCCCACCCCCACTTCCTCCTCACTGCATTTGATTGACAGCAGCAGGATCCATAGGCTTGAGTGCTGTGTGAAGAGGAAGAGGAGGGAGAATAGATTCAGCCATGCACAGCGCTGCATTTATTCTCCCCTCTCTTCCCCTACACACAGGTATGGGGGGGCAGAGAAATATAAAAATTATTTTGTCTAAATGCAAGGAATGCATTAGGGTAAAAAAGTGCTCAGAAGGTGGCAGCAACTTGACAAAAGTGCTGAGAAGGTGGCAGCAACTTGACAGTACTGTTAGTTTGGTTACTTTTTAATCAAATGGACAGGTTCACTTCATATTCACTAAGCTAACAGTAGGACTTATTTATCAAAGAGTAGAATATGTTCACTTTGTAAGGCAATTTCCCTGAGTAGCTCCATGGCAGTATACAAAATGGGTAGGCCCCAACCTCTCTCCTACCTCACAGACATAAATACATTTTGAGGCGGATCCATCCACTCCATGTGTTTCTTTTTTTTCCTTCTCACCTTGTAGGACCAAACTAGTTGGACGGTAGGATTGCTTTATTAACCTCCCTGGCTCTAATCCTGAGTGTGGCTCGGGGTTAATTTTCAGTACCAAAAGTGGTAACCCCGAGCCACACTCGGGATTACACTGTAGTGTAACTTACCTTGTCCTGCGATCCCCCGATGTCCTCTCACTGTGTCCTCTGGCCGTGTCCTCCAGCCGATGCCAGCATCCGTCTTCGGGATTCCCTTTCCTGCGAGCATCGTGACGCAGGGGGGCGGAACCGGCAGAAGATTCAAAAAAGTAAAAACATGACATACACACAATACATTGTAATCTGTTAAGTATTACATTACTGTATCACACCATTTCCATACGTTTTGTCCAGTGCTCTGCCTGCACTTTTACTGTTCTTTCTGCCTGGAAACTTGAGAGCGTCCATTGCATCCAAAAAGTGACCCTTTAAGTCAAAAGTGGTTTTAGACCAGCTAGAAAACAGCGTTAGTGAATTCGAATCACTTGCAGAATTGAACAATAGTGATTCGTTGGGAAATTCATCATCAGACACTGAAAGTGACGACAGCGACGATTCTGAGACTAAGCTCGGTGATGTGTGAACTTGGTGCTTTACTTCAAATTTCAGTGTTTTGGGTTTGATTACATTATTGAATTAAATGTATTATTATTATATTATTATTTTTTATAATTATTTATCATATTATAATTTCATGTTTCAAACTTTATCATGCCCGGGATGTTTACTAGACTCTTGTTTGGACAAATTTAAGTGAGTTATTCCTTAGAATTACAGGTCTACAATATAAAACAACAAATTTCTACGCAAAACAATGTACCACTTTGACATTCAAAAATATTGACATAATCAGACACCAAGGGAGGTTAAAGAGTAGAGTATGTTCACTTTGCAAGGGAAATTTCACTTATATATGTGAATAAGGTTAAGCTTTGCTGACTTCAATGATCCAATTATGTGATAGCCAAAATCCTGTTTTTTTTTCCTTGCATATGATTGAGTATTCCTTGCAAAATAATTTTCACAACATTCACTAAGCTAAGTAGAGATCCCATTTCCGTGTGAACATGCTCTACTCCTTTAGTAAATTATTGCCAGTGTGTCTAATGTTTGAAAGTGTCCTGAGGAAAAATTGCTCCAGATTGACCATAGAAATCTATCATACGTGAAAGAGAATCCAATAAGTTGCTCTAGATGATGTACTGTAGTTTCTGCTCCAGACATTTTCATAAATGATGTTCAGATGGAGTAGTTTATACTCCATGTCAAGGCAAATATGAGCCAAAACAAATTATGAAAAATGAAGTTGGGCATCAATCGTGGAAACTGAACATTTTGATATCCTGTACAGCCCTTGAGGTTCTGATTTTAAAAACATTGACTAGATGTTCACATTTGTCAGCAAGTCTGGTAAAGGTTCAGTCAGCAAATAAAAAAGAAATGCAGTTTTACTCTACACATAGAATGTGGTACCAAGTGCTCTTATTTACAAAATTCCTTAGTCAACTCCCTACCCAGCACTCTCCTGAGCAGGGTGGGCCCATCCAAGGGAGTGATGATATAGATAAATTGGTTCTGTAGCATCAATGCCTGCATGGTTGTGCTGTTCCAGTTCACCTGACTGTGTAGCAAAGCAAATATTCTGCTAAGAAATCAGACTAACAGAGCCATTCTGCACAATGAACCATCTCAGCAATGGCATTTGGACAGTAGAAATGCAAGCTGGTGCTTCATACTGGAGTCTGCAGGAACTGCTTGCCAAATGTGGGCTTGCTCTAATAGAGTTTAAAACATTATTGATGTCTACTCTGATTACAATTTGCAGCATTCATTGGTTGGGGTGTGTTCACAGAATGCATTCCATATTTTGCATGAACTAAAATGGAGACTTTTTATGAATACGCTGCAACTGCTATGTACTTCAGAGGCATCACCAAAGATTGATAGGCAGCCAGTATTTAGCTAACCCCAAACGTTGCCTATGATATCCTAAATCAGGGTATCAAGCAACATGTACATGGCAAAAGCGCTGGGGAGGATTAAGACGGAAAACAGGGGACCATTTGATGCCTGAGCCAGTACCAAATAGATATCCTGCGCTGATGACCCTGAGTGGAGATAATTCACAATTCAAACATCAATCATAGCAAAACTTTCAGTCAGTGACACATAGTGGGTATTATACAGCTACCTGCTTCCGGTTGAGACCTGTGATACTAGCACTAACTTCAAGTAATTGGATAAACATGTAGTGAACACTCTAGGGCTGCCATGGCCAGTCGGTGCAAAGGGGACTGAGAATGGGCACAGAGTGGTTGTCAGGGAGCGAGGAGCCAGACACACAAGGAGGTGCAATTAAAGGTAGGTTTATTATACAAAAACAAGACAGAGTCTATACAAGTCCAACAGCGGATGACTTGGTAGAACAGTAGCCAGGAAGGATGGTCGCCAGAGCCAGGGTCAGAAGCCAGGAAGGATGGTCGCCAGAGCCGGGGTCAGAAGCCAGGAAGGAGTCTTGCCAAAGCCGAGTCGGTATCCAGGAGAGCAATGAGAAACTAAACAGGAGCTTGCTGCTGTGCAACAGACAGGACACGAATGCAATGGACAGCTACAAACAGCAGACTTATATGTGATAAGCCGCCACCTCCTGGGGGAGGAGCCGCAGAGGGCTGAAAACATAAAGGATCCCACAATGCTTTGCAGACACCTAAGATGGATGCCAGCACATGGAGCAGCACAAGCCCTGAGTAAAGGTAGGACCTTGACAGTGGTATACCCATTCTATTGCATGTGTTAGGAGCAGAGGACACAGTTCCACAACCTTACCTTGGGCACTGAACAAACCAGTCCCGGTACTGGTCCCTACTGTGAAAGGGCCACTTGCGTGTATTTGCCCCCAGACCAAAGGATCCCAGTCCTCCCTTGCTAGAGCAACTGCTCTATATATTATTCATATTGTATGTACCAGAATGCCATAATTGCAAAGAAGTCAAATTTAGATATATACGGAGTGAACGAAATAAATAGATTTGTTTATTAATCATTTTATTTGGTTCACCTCATAGGTGATAGCTACAATTTCAAATTCCTTTTACAAAATGTCTGAGTATAAAGGGTAATTCATATGTATGTTGGTCAGGTTTCATGTCTAAATTAGTGAACCTTTGCTTGACGACGCTCCACTTGCAAAACCTTATCTTCCCTGTCTAGGAATGTTAATGTCTGTTAACCCAGAACAAATGTTTCAATATAATTATGCTCTCTTCTACATAAATCTTTGAAACATGTTAGTTTCAGGAAGATTTTTGTATCGTTTGTACATATACACATTTGATCGGTCCAAGCATTCCTATAGTAGGGTTACAGAGACAGCAGTAATTAGCAGTAATATGTGCTTTAATATACTGTATCTGAGCCCAGAAAAAAAATCATTCCCTTTTTACCATGGGATAGAGAATAATCTTTTCTCTGCTTACAGTTCAGACAAACTGCAGAAGGCAGTTAAAAAAAAGTCGAAGCAAATTTGAATGTTTGATGCCAATTTCTTTTAAAATACAATAATCATTCTGATAATCAATGCATATTGTATCAACAATATGTTACATTAGATTAATTAAATGCACATATCAAAAATATATATTGAAAAGATACTTTAAGTTTTTTTCTTTATACATATACATTTAATAATGAACATTTCCATTTATTTTAATTTTACTTTAACATTTGTGCGGATATAAATTAGAAAAAAATTGAAAAATTTGCAAAAATCACTGATCAAATACCTTTTTCTATCCTCTTTTTCAGTGGTCAGCAGTATCAGTGCTTCTTACAGGGTGACAATGCTTGCATGTATATATGACAGAAGCACAAAGTGTAGTTCACTGTAGCATAGTACGGAAGGGGTGACGATTCCAGAATCCCAGTAGCAGTCTTGCAACATTGTCAACCCTTTCCAGCATTTAACGTTTTACTAAACCCAGGACCCTGTATTCTCTATATCCGGTCTCCCACAGTACACAGAACATGGAAATGCAATTATTCTAGTAAATATAAACTGCTAAATACCTTTTATCATCAGCAGTTAGAGCAGTCTTGTGACTTCTAAAGCTTGTAGGAGGAGTTTTCATTTTTCTCTAGGAGGATGCAGAACCCCTGACCCTCTGTCGGGACAGTACTGATTGACCCCGTGCTGATCACATGCACTCTCCCAAGAGAAAACAAACCTCTCTAGTACTACACACCAAACTCAGCATGTGCAGAGTGACTCCACACTGCATGCCTTATCAGGAGATAAGAGGGGGGCACTAGAAGAAGGGGAGGATCAGAGAAGTCAGGATCAAACAGCCTTTTTACACAAAGCAGAGGATTAACCCTCTAGGTTCCACAGTGAGTATAAAAAGCATGCTTTACTGCATATACACACTGATTTTATTGTTGTGGGTTTAATAACACTTTAAGGTCGCAAGCTAAAAATGATAGGATCAATAGGCAAAAGGTTTGGGATTTACTGAGATGTTTCATTTGCAGTTGAAATTAAGGCAGTTATTGATCAATGTGGATTTCATAGGCAAAAGTAGAAGCAGTATTAACCACTTGCCCTTTGAAAATCCCAATAAGTGTATATTGATTGGTTTGTGTGAAAGTTCTAACGTCTACAAACTATTGGATATATAATGGCATTTTTAGTTATTTATTTTTATACTAGTAATGGCAGCAATCAGTGACTTTTAGCCTGGATTCACATATATGCGGTGTGGTAAATCGCATGTGATTTGCACAGGAACCACACCACATTCCTTTGCAAATCACATGCGATTTCTGTGCGGTGCAATTGGAGCCATACATTATGTATGGCTCTAATCGCACCGCACCCGCACCAGAGAGGTGCTGGACCCTTTTTTTGGTCCACACTAGAATCGGATCGCATGGGTATTCACACCTATGCGATCCAATTCTGCAAATCGCACTACCTTTTGCAGACTGCTTTTGGTGAGGGGGGGGTTGTTAACTTAACATACACACCCGCAGCAGTTCGCATGAATGGGGTGCGATTCTGATGCGGTGCGAAATTAGCACTGCAAATACTGCAAATTCCACACGGCATCAGTGTGAACCAGAGCTTAGTGGGACTGTGATAGTGTAGAGGCCAATCTGACACTAGCTGACACTTTGTGGGAACTAACTGCCACTGACATTACCAGTGCCATTATTACAGTGATCAGTGCTAATAATATGCACTCAGTGTACTGATGACACTGGACAGGAATCGGACACTGCTTTGATTCCTTAATAGCATATAATTTTGGTCTGAATTTAACTAAGAGACAGAGAGATTATAAATGTTGTAATTTTCTTCATTGTTTCCCTATCAGTTTTGATTGCTAACCTTCACATTTCACTGTACCACACAGTACTCTATACATCATTCTTTCTATCATTGAAAGATTGATATATGATATCTGTAGGCAATAATCCATTCTGAGGGGTGATTAGTAGACATGTGGGCCCCTGAAATTTCCATTTAGGATGCATTTGCTTATCGAAGAATTTTGCTTCGTCATATTCGTTTTGGTGTGCCGATTCGTTTTCTGCATTGGTTTCATATCTTCAGCATTCACTTTGTATTTTCGTTGGTCCAGGTGGATTTGAAAAAATGTTAGTTTTTCTGGAAGATTGACATACATTATATTCAATATGTTATTGAATCAGACAGATTTAAAAAGAACAGAGTCAATATTTTCAGATGCTAGTCAGATCCATCAAGAGAAATAGCATGAGCTGATTGCAAATTCAATTGGTACCATGTGCATTCGAATGGAATGAGATTTGTATCCATTCGTTATCCAAATCTAAATTATTGAATAAATTCGAAAAATGAATTTCTTTCCCCATGGGCCTGAGCAACTATAACACCATGTGACGTCATCTGAACGAAACAAATTAAACAAATGCATTTGTTAATTTCATCATAACTTTTTTTTTGATTCATTGACATTCGTTACTATGTCCATTTGGAGATTTCTATACATCCGAATCTGCAAAAATGACATTTCTGTCCAAAAAAACAAATCGTAATGAAACACGCATGTCTAGTGATTAGTTACAGATAGTTGCATTCAGGGGCAGACTGACAACTCATGGGGCCTCCAGGCAATAGGGGATCATGGGGCCCCTGTGTCCTTTCCCAAACTCAAAAAAGCCTATGAAAAAGGTACCAGGGGCATCTCATGGGGCCCCCTACTGATCCCGGGCCCTCGGGCAGTGCCCAAGTTTCCAAATGGTCAGTCCGCCCCTAGTTGCATTTAGGTTGAACCATCCTTTGGCTGCACATTGTTTTTTAAAGGAACCTATTGGTGAGATCCTCCCAAAGGAATCTTGCTTGCCTCCCATTCAGCCATAATGTTTTGTGGCTGCAATCTCTATGATGTAACATTAAATCTCAACTCAAGCTAAAATCTTTTTCCTTAGTTATGGACAGAATAGGGAAAAGACACTACATCTGTCCGGTGTTTATTAAGTGTTCTTGCATGGCAAGACCACTTACTTTTATCTCACATATATATTCTTATTATTATAGCCAAATTTACCACCCTAACTCCTCCCACAGTTTTTACACTACATAGACAGTAATATACGGAAACGTGCAGATTTTTCCTATTGGTGTGCTATTACTTTGTGGAATGTTTCGCCGAATGGTTCACAAAATATAGATGTTTTTGTGGTGAAATTGGTCCCATAGGAATGAATGGCGGAATGTTCAAAACTAGAGTGGGAGCTGACAAAAGCTAGAGTGTGAGCTGAAAAATCAGGACATGATTTCTAAACTGCCATTACTCCCTCATTTTCAAGCCCACCTACACAAATATTATATCAAAACGTTCAGCTGTCCCTGCTGCCACTAAAAATGTCCACGGCTAAGCCATAGTCTTGATAGTTTTCAGAATATGACCATTTGTTTGCAACTCACGCCGCCCATTGACCTTTTCACAGTTACTCCAGCCACTCCAACCACACAACAGTTACTCAAGCCACTCCACCCAGTTACTCCGCCCACTCCAGTTGTAGACTACTGGTGGAGGCAAGAACACTTCACACAATTTCCCCAGAAATTGGAGCTTTTCTAGTTGTTGTTTGTGACTTTAGGGGAGAGATTTGTCTTTAATTCCAATTCGGCCACCTGAACATGAATTGAAAGAAATCTCTGTGATTGGGATACAAATAGTAACAAAAGCACTTTTCTTAAGAAGAATAAGGAAGGGTCAGAAACTCTGTTAGTTTTTTTTATTGTCGTCACCCCCATTGGCCTTCAGTTCCTGTGTGATCATCGAGAAAGGAAACAAAGGAAAATGTCCCCTGCAGGCACAAAAAACAGGAAATGAAAAAAATATGTTTCCCCATATATCTAAAACCTTTTTTACACAGTTAGACTGTAAGGAGAAAGCAGGAATTAGCCAAGTTAAATTGGTGGACCTAAAGATTTCCTCCACAGCTTATTTATTACTGGTACTTATATAGCGCTGTCAATTTACGCAGTGCTTTACATATTTATATATTGTACATTCACATCAGTCCCTGCCCTCAAGGAGCGTACAATCTAAGGTCCCTAAACTTACATTCATATATATACATACTAGGGACAATATTAGATACACTATATTGCCAAAAGTATTGGGATGCCTGCTTTACACGCATATGTACTTTAATGGCATCCCAGTCTTATTCTGTACAGTTCAATATTGAGTTAGCCCCCCCTTTGCAGCTATAACAGCTTCAACTCTTCTGGGAAGGCTGTCCACAAGGTTTAGGAGTGTTTCTATGAGAATGTTTGACCATTGTTCCAGAAGAGCATTTGTGAGGTCAGGCACTGATGTCAGACAAGAAGGCCTGGCTCTCAGTCACCACTTTAATCCATCCCAAAGGTGTTTGATTGAGTTGAGGTCAGGACTATGTGCAGGCCAGTCAAGTTCTTCCATCCCAAACTCACTCATCTATGTCTTTATAGACCTTGCTTTGTGCACTGGTGTGCAGTCATGTTGGAACAGGAAGGGGCCATCTCCAAACTGTTCCCGCAAAGGTGGGGGCATGAAATTGTCCAAAATGTCTAGGTATGCTGCTGCCTTAAAAACTCCTTTCACTCGAACTAAGGGGCCATGCCCAACCCCTGAAATAGAGCCTCACACCATAATCCTCCCTACACCAAACATTACACTTAGCACAATGCAGTCAGACAAGTACCGTTCTCCTGGCATCCACCAAACCCAGATACATCCAATAGATTGCCAGACAGAGAATCATGATTAATCACTCCTGAGAACACCTCTTTACTTGGTGATGTAAAGCTTGGATGCAGCTGCTCGGCCATGGAAACCCTCTCCATGAAGCTCTCTACGCACTACTGTTGTGCTAATCTGAAGGCCACATGAAGTTTGGAGGTCTTTAACTATTGACTCTTCAGACAGTTGGTGACTTCTGCGCACTGTGCACTTCAGCATGCGCTGACCCCACTCTGTCATTTTCTGTGGCCTACCACTTCGTGGCTGAGTTGTTGTTGTTTCCAGTTGCTTCCACTTTGTTATAATACCACTAACAGTTGACTGTGGAATATTTAGCAGCCAGGAAATGTCACGGATGGACTTATTGCAGAGGTGGCAACCCATCATGGTACCACGCTTGAATTCACTGAGTTCCCGAGAGCGCCCCATTCTTTCACAAAAGTTTGTAGAAGCAGTCTGCATGCCTAGGTACTTGATTTTATACACCTGTGGCTATGGAAGTGGTTGGAACACCTGAATCCAATGATTTGGAGAGGTTTCCCAATACTTTTGCCAATATAGTGTAGGAGACAATTAACCTACCAGCATCAATTTGGAGTGTGGGAGAAAACCAAAGTACCCAGAGGAAATGCAAACTCCAGACATGTGGTGCCATGGTTGGGATTTGAACTGAGAACCCTAGTGCTGCTAGACAGAAGCTCTAAACATTTAGCCACTGTGCTGCAGTTCCCAAATGATAGAAATCTGGTGTCTGTTTCCTCATTTACAGTCATGTAGATCCAAACAAGTGGTGGGATATCTGTCTGCACTCAATCAACTCTTGTGCCAATAGGACCAATTATGAAACAGACCTGTGTGGGTCTGGGTGAGGGAGAAATCGCTCACTCTGGAACGCCACCATTCACAGAATACAAGGTGTTCTCTGATTGGAAGAGGTGAAGAAAAGTGGTGATGATGTCATGACCTCCATCTCTTACAATCAGAGAATGCCTTGTATTCATTGAAATAAGAAAAAAACCAAGGCGTTCTGTGAGTGTTGGAGATATTGAGCAAGTGAGCGAGTCAGTGTGCAGAGGAGAGTCACACAGGACCCAGAAGATTGCGGCTATCACAATGTCAACTATTAGAGTCATTGTCTTCCTCCCCTGCTGTCCATCAAGTATGAGATATGCATATTTACATTGGGGCAAGCTGGACCTATGCAAGCACAGTATGCAATAAAGACCATACCTGAGGTTCACCTATAAATTCTAATCTACCAAACACATCAGACATATTCATGTACAAAAAATGGTAATCTCAAATACATCTGACTTTATTATTATTTTATAGGATTTATATAGCGCCAACATTTTGCTCAGCGCTTTACAATATAACGGGAGACAATACAGTAACAATACAGTTCAATACAAGAGGGATTTGAGGGCCCTGCTCCTTGGAGCTTACAATCTAGGACTTTAAGAATTAAAATCTTGGTATGCAGAACTGCATTTAATTTCTGGTTACAAATGTCATGTCTTTGGAAATTTTCTGGCCTGATTCCTTCCTTTTAAACATGGACTGACATCATTCTCAGTTTGCTCCTAAATAGATTTTCTTCTTCTGCAAGAGGCTTAACTTGTGAAACAGATGTGTGTGAGTCTGGGTGATACTATATGGCGAAACTAGCTAATGGATGCTTATTAACATGCTTATTACTCTCACACATGGTGGTGTTAAGAAGCATTAACATTACTTTGTGCATTGGCTATATGGTTTGCACCATTCCTACATCATTAACATTAACAACACTATTTGCTGTGCAAGGTGGACCAAGGTAAGTGCCAGGTGAATGTAAGACAACTGTGCAAACATAGCATTCCATCAAAGTATCATTAAAAACTGTTCATCTGTAGTGGTGATACAAAAAAAAAAAATATATATATTACTAAGAACTATTGGTGGTTGCTTTTTAGAATATCCACAAATAGGACAGATACAAAAACTGATATATATAATTGATATATATATATATATATATATACTTTGTAGAAAGCAAATCACCCAAAGTAGATGCAATAAAAAATTTTTTTTTCTATATCTGACTTTTGACAAATAATGTCCTAGGTGTAACAACCAGCAAAACATCATGCTCTTGCCCGACCCCCAGCAGCACAGGGGATTGTTCCTCCTACACAAACTCCTGTCATGTTGCTATGCTCATGCTCTGCCAGTCAAGCAGACTAAATTACTGTAGAATGTCTTTCTGCTCAGTCTAAAGATCATGCCAAACTAAGCATGTGATGAAAAATGCACGTCAAAACATTCTGGATACAAATCCAAAAAGAACTCTAAACTAAACAAAAGCTACAAAACTATCTCAATGGTAACTCCAAATGCTGGAGGCGTAGGCCCCTTTCACACGAGCAGACCGATCAGGTTTGCCTGTCCGTTTTTCAAGCAGACCTAATTGAACGCTCCATTGCTGTCTAATGTGTCCAGTTACACCCGCCTGCATCCGATTCTGTCTGCTAAATAGAGATGGAAGGGGATCCGTTCCCCATCTGTCTAGCGGATCTGATCAGATGACAGTCAGATGGAACTGGACAGGCGGTCTGTTTCCATCCGACAGCCTATAAAGGACAATGGGCCATGTCCATGTCCACTCTGCATAAGTGGAGCGGACACAAACCTGTCAGTTGCTTGCTCAGTGGGCATCAGCGGGCAAATCCCCTGCTGGGCAAGCAGATCCGCTGGCAGGTCTGCCCTCGTGTGAAAGGGGGTCAGGAATCAGGGAATGTATCCCCCAAAGACTTCACAGGATAAAGCTGGAAAGAAGGCCTAAAACATAATACATAGATATCTAGAATTAAATTATGTCAATTAAAAAAAAAAAAAAGCTCCACCCATTGGAAGTCCATTATGGAAAATGTGCTCATTCTGTGTTGGGTTGACAGTGATTTGCTAACAATGGTGTTGCTTCCTCTTTCATTCTACTCTGCTATATATGAGATTAATAAAATGACAGATTGAGGCAAACTCTAAAATTCCTTTTTTTCACGACATTTTTATTGAGTTTTGTATTGGAAAATACAGTAGCACATCAATATTCAGAGCAAAGACTACATTCATTTTTTTTAAATAAATGCATAACTAAATTGAATGTGAGTCTTTCCTGTTGAAGGCTGCAGTCATGATTTCTAGGTAGTTATGCATCTGGGGAAGGGGAGGGTGGGCTAGTTTAGCTCAGTAGGCGGGTGGGAGATAATTTTACTTGGCTTCAAAGTACACCTACTGTATCTATGACCAATGAGGCTGTATGGACAGATTAAAAGCTAATCCCATCTTTTGCAAAAAAAAATGATAACTATACCCATATAAAAAAATTTTTAAATGTGCATTTAAAATTTTTTTGCATTGGTGCCTGAAAAGCATTGCAACAACGATTGATGGATCACAAGCACAATGCACAGGCGATTACTACAAGTGTGGTATCAACACTTGTTCAATTGTGAACTATGAGTCCCTGTGCCGCAGTGGCACATACAGTAGGATTAGCTGTTATTACATTCACAACTTCCTGGGAATGAATGACACATTGGGTGGGCCAATGCCAGATGCAGCCACACCAATTTCAAGTTTAGCAGGAGTTTATGGGGAGAAGAGCCCCATACTTCTCTGAGAGGGGAAGGCTGGTTACAGGGTCTGGGGCTACAGACTCTGACCATACTATATGTTAAACCCTAAGTATGGGTGTAACATGAAGGATAGAGTTACCTTTTAAGTGATACATTTCACAGAAAGTTAGGGTTTACATTGGGAGAACCTAAAGCAGAACTAAAGTGAAAAAGTAGAAAATTGCAAGCAGGCCGGTTCTTTATTGTAGAGAAGATACATTCCAACTATGATAAACAAGGACTGCAAGAGGCTGATACTGGGTCAAGTTCAGGTCTTTACACTGCTTGCATTTAAAAACACATTTAATGATGTATTAATGAATACAAAACTATATTAATTTGTGTATTATATGTCTGCTTAGAAATTAACTTTAAAGTGGAACATTAGTCAGAAAATTAAGTCCTGCTAAAACACTTTAGGCTGGCCCCTTTTGCAGGTAATTAAACATTAAAATAAGTGTCTATGCTGTTTAAAATCCAGTAACAAACTTTCTTGTCCTGCTCTACACATGCTCAGTTGCTCTCTATTTTTCGGAACTGTGGTGAAAATGTAGAGGCGGATCTGCTGACACCCTAAAGATTTGCTGCTGCTCAGGGGCTCTGGGCTTCAGCAAAATGGCAGCCTCCAGCAAAAACAAACAGGAGCAATGCTGGAGGCAATTTATAGCACACACTCATTTTGGTAGCATTAGAAAATTAAAGGCCATGATGAGCGAGGATGAGTGTGGCTCAGCCCCAAATACAATAGTATACAAAAGAAAAAAATGCCCAAGGAACTTTACAAGGCACATTAGGCTATAGTTAAAATGTCACATTCTTTATTATTATTATCAGAAAAAAGATATATTAAAATGTTCCAAAGAGTTGATAAACATCAAATATAATATATGTTAAATGTGCATGATCCATAAATTACATAGCACAAGCTCTCAGCACAACATCTCAAAGTGTTTCATTAAGTAACGTTCACTTCTTCGGGAGATCACAAAGCTTGAGGGTATGGTATCTGGAAAGGTATCTGAGGAATGACCAGGTCATTACAACAAAACAAAAAAACACAACACAACACAACAACCTGGTCTCTTCTCAGATACCTTTCCAGATATCATACCCTCAAGCTTTGTGATCTCCCGAAGAAGTGAACGTTGCTTCATGAAACACTTTGAGATGTTGTGCTGAGAGCTTGTAGCTATGTAACTTATGGATCATGCAGATTCAACATATATGTTTACACCTTATACAAATTTGATAGTTGACGTTTATCAACTCTTTGGAACATATTAATATGTCTTTTTTCTAATAATAATAAAGAATGTGACCTTTTAACTGTAGCCCAGTGTGCCTCATAAAGTCCCAGAGGCACGGTTTTCCTTCTGTAGATCAATTTTGTAGCATAATTAGTAATGTGGAATGTATGTTCCTTGCTAGAGAACATTATTTTGTATCAAGTTGTTATGGGTAAAGTTCCACTATAAGGTTGAAAGGCCTGTGTCAGGAACCACTGCATAGGCCTCCCATCTCGGAGAACCAACATTCCTCACCTATCAACAACAGATGTTGTAATTAGGACTTTTACATATACAAAATCAGATGTGGTCATTTTACTTACACCAGAAGCTGATACTAAACAGTCAAACAAACATTGTATGTAGATCCATGCTCCATAAAACCATAGCTTCCATATTTTTTGTAACAGCTGTAAGTATAATGGAGCATTTTGTATTTTTCTTTTCCTGTCTGGATTTACACATTATTTGAAATGGCTATATTAATTTTCATTATTTATGTTCATTCATACATAGGCATAAATTAGATCTTTTATGTTGTAACATGGAATCTGTTTTACAACTTGCATACCAGTGGCATCTAAAATCTATTTATCATTTACATTTTGTTTAATGCAGTACCAGGCAAAGAAGGGCCTTCCTGAAAGTATCTCAAATTGTATATAAAGAGTAAATTATGTGAGCTGACTTATTGTATTTGGATAGCAAATAACTACTGGACAGGCAGTCGACGATGACTCCACATGGCCTAGCAGTGCGGGACTGAAGTAGACACCTCAGCAACACATGGACGGAGACATGGGCAGAGCTTTCTCAGCATCTGTGAAAGATTTCTCATATCTGGAAAGCAGATGGAGGATACGGGAATGATTCATACATGACTGAATGCAGTCAGGCCAACGTTACTTCTCTTCAAACAAAGGTTCCGGAAACAGAGTTTTAGGATATACTTGCCACCTAGAACATGCTGCATTTCCTAAATATTCCCCGCAAAAATGTGAATTCAAGGGTATGGTTCAGTGCAGCAAAATTACAGATTCCATTGCACCCAATATGCATACAATATGGTCCTTGCAAATTAATATTCACTACTCCAAAGACATGCTGGTAGTTTAATTAGATCCTGTCTAAACTGGTCCTAGTATGTTTATGTATGAATGTAACGAAAAACAAACAGAGGATGCACCATCCTAGTGCATTATCCTTTAAAATAGTAAATTTAATGTGAAAAAGTAAGTATTATACTCACAAAGTCATAAAAGGTGCAGCTATTAGCTCGATAGGCTCTGAGGAAGAGGATAAGTCCTCGAAATGCATCAGACTCTAGATGTTTCATCGTTTCTGTACACCTGGATTTTTTGCGGATTTTTTGTGCTGTACTCATGAGATGTATTTTCACCTTTTATGGCAGTGGTTCTCAACCTTCCTAATACCACGACCCTTTAATACAGTTCCTCATGTTGTGGTGACCCCCAACCATAAAATAATTTTTTTTGCTACTTCATAACTGTCATTTTGCAGTGAGAGGAGTAGTGCCACATCATTGGTGTCAGTGAGAGGAGTAGTGCCACATCACTGATGTCAGTGGGAGGAATTGTGTCACATCGTTGGTATCAGTGGGAGGAATAGTGTCGCATCGTTGGTATCAGTGGGAGGAATAGTGCCACATTGTTGGTGTCGGTGGGAGGAATAGTGCCCCATCATTGGTGTCAGTGTGGGAGGAATAGTGCCCCATCATTGGTGTCAGTGGGGGGGGGAGAATAGTGCCCCATCATTGATACTAGTGTGGGGGGGAATTGTGCCCCATTATTGGTGTCAGTGGGGGGGGGGGGGTAGTGTCCCATCGTTGGTATCAGTGGGAGGAATAGTGCCACATTGTTGGTGTCAGTGGGATAGTGCCCCATTATTGGTGTCAGTGTGGGAGGAATAGTGCCCCATCATTGGTGTCAGTGGGGGGGGGGGGAGAATAGTGCCCCATCATTGATACTAGTGTGGGGGGGAATTGTGCCCCATCATTGGTGTCTGTGGGGGGGATAGTGCCCCATCGTTGGTGTCAGTGGGGGAAGGAATAGTTCCCCATCGTTGGTGTCAGTGGGGGGGAGGAAATAGTGCCCCATCATTGGTGTCAGTGGGAGGAATAGTGCCCCATCATTGGTATTAGTGACACCAATGATGGGGCACTGTTCCTCTCACTGACACCAACGATACTTACCTTGCTGACTCCTGCTCCAGCCTGGGCTCGCTCCCTCCCTCTCCCATCTACAGCCAGCATGCCTGGCTGCAGCAGCACCATCTGCACGCTACAGACACTTACATGTCAGCTGTCTTCCTGCTCCGGCCGCTCCCTCGCTCGATCTTCTTTGATCTTCGCGCTGCTGCTCGGCTCCTCCTCTCCAAGCTCCACCTCATCGCCGGTGATTGGCCACCTGTGTGCCTCTCCTGAGCTAAAGTTTCGGCAGCCAATCACTGGCGAGGAGGCAGAGCTGTTGAGTGATCCCGGGGATGTGGCCAGATGACAGGGGTGGCATGTCATCCTGCGCACACATCGCGGTCCAGGGAAATGTGGACGTATCTGCATGTGGACGGACCCGTCTGGAGACTGATAGAGGAGCGGTGTCTCGGTTCCTATGACCATCGGAAATATGTGTTTTCCGATGGTCTTAGGAGACCCCTGTGAAAGGGTTGTTTGACCCCCAAAGGGGTCGTGACCCACAGGTTGAGAACCGCTGTTTTATGAGTTTGTGAGTATAATACAGTACTTACTTTTTCACATTAAATTTACTATTTTAAAGGATAATGCACTAGGCCGATGCGCCCTCTGTTTGTTTATCGTTACTGCAGTGCTCCCAGACCTCCCCACTCTTGTGAGGGCAGCAAGGCAAGTGCACCCCATGAAGTCCAAGTTTTGACTGCAGCCCGTTAACGCCTTTTGGCCTACTCCCCAAGCGCAGGAAGATTGTAGCTTTCCATCTCTTTGTCATGTATCATTGTAAGTTAGGGACCTTAGATTGTACGCCCCTTGAAGGTTAGGGACTGATGTGAATGTACAATATATATGTAAAGCGCTGTGTAAATTGATGGTGCAATATAAGTACCTGTAATAATAATAAAAAAAAAAAACAGTATTTGAAGCAGTGTAGTGGTTTAGTGGCCAGCACTTATGCTTTGCAGCACTAGGGTCCTTGTTTAGGATCACAGCTAGGGCACTGTCTGCATGGAGTTTGCATGTTTTCCCTGTGCTTGCTTGGGTTTTCTCTGTGCACCCCAGATTACTTCCACACATGCTAGTAGGTAAATGAGGTCCTGTCTAAATTGGCCATAGTGAATGTGTATACAAACTGGCTATGGCCATAACATTCTGAATGCCAGTTCTAAGCCCAAGCAACCTCTTATCAACATTTGCTAAGAAAATTCTGTGCAAATGACTTTCAAGCATATTAGACATGGTGCCCAGACAGCTAGCCCATAGAATTGCCCAGAATCTGATATGACTGAACAGATATACTATGCATATATAAAACAGTATTTGGCAAACTTTGGTACATCATGTAATGCTGGCATGACTTTGCCATGTACTAAAACCATTTGTACCCACAGGTAGATATGTGCATTTCAGAGTGGGACATACATGTACCATCTACCAACAAAGCCATGCAAGGAAGACCTCCGTGTTATTAGGGACTTGAGAAAGCTATGTTAAAGGGAATGCTTTGCCAGAGGCAATGACATTTTATTAAGGAGTAACTCCATTTTGGTTGAGAAAAAAACAATCTCCTCTGGAAAATTAATGTACTTTACAAGGATTTGTGTAAACTTTGTAGCAAAGTCCTACCTTTTTTGCTGTTAGCCCCAGTTCACATATATGCAAATTCTGATGTGATTTGAATCACACAGATTTGCATGACAGGTGAAATAAAATACTTTGCTGCAGAGCCCGCTCACATACATGCGTGCCAGCCGGAGTGCTATTTGTAAAAGGGTCTTGTGCGATTTTCAGTGTGGTGTGGGTGCGATTTCTAGAGTTATGCACTTTAACAATTTATATCAGAATCGCACCTGGCTCACGGCTATCAACATCACATCTATATTCATATAAGTAAACCCAGGCTAAAGAAATAGCTGTTAGACCATATTCTTTGCAGACTGATTCTGAATGGGAGAATCTGGTTCATTATAATCATCTCATTCACTCTCAGAAGAAAACTTTTAATAGCATTACCATTACAACACACTGGGGTGGAATTACTAAAAATGAAGTGTGCAAAATCTGGTGCAGCTGTGCATGGCAGACAATCAGCTTCTAACTTCAGCTTGTTCAATTAAGTTTTATAATACAACCAGGAAACTGATTGGTTTCTGTGCAGAGCTGCACCAGATTTTGCAATCTCCAGTCTTATTAAATCAGCCCCTGTCTGTGTGTGTAGCAATTGTATATTTTTTGGAATATTTTTTCTCGCAAAAATGGAGCTACCTTTAACCACTTCACTTTTATAGACTGTCGTGTTGAATAAATTACCATGTTATTCTTTAATAAGCACCTCACTGACAGTTATTTACTGTACAGGAAAGTCCCTCTTCAGTCCAACACTTTCCAATGTGAAGATCCGTCATATTCAGTGGGTACCCCTTGAAGCAGGTTTTGGAAGTTTTCTTGGCATATTTGATATTGGCGTTCATTTTGTAGTTTTTTTTTATATATGTCCTAACATATATATCCTTCTGTTCTACTATTTCAGTTCTCACTTTTGCATTTCAGCCATGCTCCAAGCGTAAGAAGATGGTGAAGGTCCACTTTAAAACTGAACTAAACTCAGCAGAATATTTACCACAAGGCAAACAAGGCGTTTGCCTAGTTCAGAAATTTTCAGGGGCAGCGCCACCTCCTAGAAGAAGGTGTACATGTGGCAGGAATGGGGACCAGGCGAGGCTCTGCCATGGAATCAGAGGAGGCTGCATGCTGCTGGAGGGTGTAAGCTTCCCGCACAAGGAAGACACTGGGCTTGGCCCCGATGACAGCTGGCTGCTTTCTGCAGAAGTTAAGGTTAGTGCTTGACTAACTCTCTCTCTCTACAATCGGGATGGGGGAGGGGGGGTGATTGGCAGAGAGTGGCGATGGCGGGGGCCGGGGTGATGGGTTTGGTTGGTGGAGAAATGATAAAGAAAAACAATGTGCACTACCCCAAGAGTTAAATAAATAACTAAATTTCTTATTCTTATTATAATCCCTCCACTGGCTTCCCGTTGCCCAACGGATAAAATTCAAAACACTAACAATAACATATAAAGCCATTTATAACTCTGCCCCAAATTACTTCACCGATCTTTTCTCTAAATATCACCCAAACCGTACTCTCCGCTCCTTGCAAGACCTCCTGCTCTCTAGCTCCCTTGTCTCCTCCCATGCTCATCTCCAGGACTTCTCCAGAGCTTCCCCCATCCTCTGGAACTCTCTACCCTAATTTATCAGACTATCGCCTACTCTGCTCACTTTTAGGCAATCTCTGAAAACCTATCTCTTCAGGGAAGCCTATCCTGCCCTCAGCTAATACTGGAATCTTCTACTCTTCCAACCAATCCATCCCCCACAGTTACTACCTTTTGTACCACTAGCCCCTCCCTCCTAGATTGTAAGCTCCAAAGAAACAGGGCCCTCATAACCCTCTTGTATTGAACTGTATTGTTATTGTATTGTCTCCCGTTATATTGTAAAGCACTGAGCAAACTGTTGGCGCTATATAAATCCTGTATAATAATAATAATAATAAAATAATAATAATAAAATAATAATAAATAAATGAGCTTCTGCAACAACACTTCAGCCTGGGTTCACATATATGTGGTGTGGTATATTGCATGTGATTCGCACAGGAACCGCACTGCATTCCTGTACAAATCACATGCGATTTGTGTGAGGTGCGATTGGAGCCATACATTTTGTATGGCTCTAATCGCACTGCACCCGCACCAAAAATGTTCAGGACCCTTTTTTTGGTCCGCACTACAATTGGATCACATGGGTATTCACATCTATGCGATCCGATTCTGCACATCGCACCACGTTTTGTGGACTGCTTTCTGGGTGTTGTTAACATACACACCTGCAGCGGTTCGCATGAACGAGGTGCGATTCTGATGCGGTGTGGAATTTGCACAGAAAAAGCTGCGGATTCCGCACCGCATCAGTGTGAACCAGGGCTCAAAGTGATCCTAAACTCAATGCACACAAAATGGTATAAATAGTGTTGTACTAACTCATAGCATATGTATATATAAACCTTTTCTGTGCTCAACATATAAATCCTCCAAAAAAAATCCAAAAGAAAATAATTATTAATAAAAGTGGAAGTCCCCTTATGAATAAGTCCAGGAAGTGACGGAATGCGTCAAGGGACGTGATGTCGGACGCTACCAGAGGACTTGAAGTAGCGGAGCGGCCATTTTGAAAGTTGGAAAATCATACCTGGCATTACTGGAAGCTGCTTCGAGATTTGGAGTTATGGGAATAAGGCCTTTTTTTGTTGTTTTTATATAAGAGCAACCAATAAAGTGTTTTTTAATATCTTTAACGGAATTACACTATATGGGTCTGTTCCTCTTTCCTATGTATACTGTAGAGCATTGGTACTATGGAGTACATGCACTGAGGCTTTGAAGGCATCTATGGAAACAATACTGAACATACCCTCTTGCTGGATTAAAGTGTGTTTTAATATTTCTTTGGTTCACGTCTTCTTTGGAGCCATTCGGAGGGCTCGGCAGAAAGATTTTGAATTTTCCTTTTGGTATCTGAATTTTGAGTGACTCTATTATTTATGGTTAGTGACACTGGTCACTAATATTTTTTAATAAGATTGGGACTTTATGGACTTCCACTTTTATAAATAATTATTTTCTTTTGGATTTTTTTGGAGGATTTATATGTTGAGCACAGAAAAAGGTTTATATATACATATATTTACTTTCAAGGGTGAAAGTTAGACCTTTTTAGGCTTATGGGTGTAGATATTATAGATTGGGATACCGTATTTAATTATTTATTTAACTCATAGCATAGGTGAAATTCACAATAATAAATTACATATACTGTATCAAATTAATGTTCAAGTGAAATATAAAGTCCTTGAGCTGAAAAACAATCCTAAAGATGTTAAATGATGTGCTTGAATAAATTGTGCTCCACAACGTCAACTTTTTGCAGTGGAGCACTGGCAGTTGAAGTTGTGGAGCACAATTTATTCAAGCACATCATTTATCGTCTTTAGGACTTTTTTCAGCACAAGGACTTTATATTTTCACTTGGACATTTATTTGATATATGTGATTTATTATTGTGAATTTCACCTATGCTATGAGTTAGCGCAACACTATTTATATGATTTTGGTTGGTGGAGAGTTGCTGGGGTTTTGCTGGGGTTTTAGTTTTGCCTAGGGCAGCACAAGAACTAAATACACCACCAACTAAACCCTCTTATCCTTTCCAGCTAAGGAAGCTGCCAACTTAGCCTCTGTTTGATCTGCAATTACCATAATGATTAGTTATGATGGTTTGACAGCAGAGGCGGCACCCCTGCCCCACTCCACCTCTGCCCCTTGGTTCTCACCTCCAATACCGCCCCCTCCCCCCCCCCCCCACAAAGCTTTGCATGTGATCATGAATTTGGGCTTCCCAGGGTCAGTATTATTGGTGTAGGGAAGGATGGGAGGGCAGGGTCAGTAGTATCGGTGTAGGGAAGGATGGGAGTGTGGGGTCAGTAGTATTGGTGTAGGGAAGGATGGGAGTGCGGGGTCAGTAGTATCAGTGTAGGGAAGGATGGGAGTGTGGGGTCAGTAGTATTGGTGTAGGGAAGGATGGGAGTGCGGGGTCAGTAGTATCGGTGTAGGGAAGGATGGGAGTGCGGGGTCAGTAGTATCGGTGTAGGGAAGGATGGGAGTGCGGGGTCAGTAGTATTGGTGTAGGGAGGGGTGGGAGTGTGGGGTCAGTAGTATCGGTGTAGGGAAGGATGGGAGGTCAGGGTCAGTAGTATCGGTGTAGGGAAGGATGGAAGGTCAGGGTCAGTAGTATCGGTGTAGGGAAGGATGGGAGGTCAGGGTCAGTAGTATCGGTGTATGGAGGATGGGAGTGCGGGGTCAGTAGTATTGGTGTAGGGAGGATGGAAGGTCAGGGTCAGTAGTATCGTGTAGGGAAGGATGGGAGGTCAGGGTCAGTAGTATCAGTGTATGGAGGATGGGAGTGCGGGGTCAGTAGTATTGGTGTATGGAGGATGGGAGTGCAGGGTCAGTAGTATCGGTGTAGGGAGGATGGGAGTGCGGGGTCAGTAGTATTGGTGTAGGAAAGGATGGGAGTGCGGCGTCAGTAGTATCGGTGTAGGGAGGATGGGAGTGCAGGGTCAGTAGTATCGGTGTAGGGAAGGATGGGAGGTAAGGGTCAGTAGTGTTGGCGTAGGGAAGGATGGGAGCGCGGGGTCAGTAGTATCGGTGTATGGAGAATGGGAGTGAGGGGTCAGTAGTATCGGTGTAGGGAGGATGGGAGTGCAGGGTCAGTAGTATCGGTGTAGGGAGGATGGGAGTGTGGGGTCAGTAGTGTCGGTGTAGGGAGGATGGGAGTGCAGGGTCAGTAGTATCGGTGTAGGGAAGGATGGGAGGTAAGGGTCAGTAGTGTTGGCGTAGGGAAGGATGGGAGCGCGGGGTCAGTAGTATCGGTGTATGGAGAATGGGAGTGAGGGGTCAGTAGTATCGGTGTAGGGAGGATGGGAGTGCAGGGTCAGTAGTATCGGTGTAGGGAAGGATGGGAGGTAAGGGTCAGTAGTGTTGGTGTAGGGAAGGATGGGAGCGCGGGGTCAGTAGTATCGGTGTATGGAGAATGGGAGTGAGGGGTCAGTAGTATCGGTGTAGGGAGGATGGGAGTGCAGGGTCAGTAGTATCGGTGTAGGGAAGGATGGGAGGTAAGGGTCAGTAGTGTTGGTGTAGGGAAGGATGGGAGCGCGGGGTCAGTAGTATCGGTGTATGGAGAATGGGAGTGAGGGGTCAGTAGTATCGGTGTAGGGAGGATGGGAGTGCGGGGTCAGTAGTATCGGAGGATGGGAGTGCGGGGTCAGTAGTATCGCTATAGGGAAGGATGGGAGTGAGTAGTGGTGTGTGCGGTGACGTCAGCGGCGCCGGCAGTGTTAGCGCTGTGTAGTGCGGGCGGAGTGTAGTCAGCAGTAGAGGGAGCTCACTCAGTGCTCTCCAGTCTCGGAGTTGGATGTCAGTCTCGCCGTCCCATCTAGCGGTTCCCAGCGCTTTCCCCGTGTATGATCGGCCCCTGGAAGAGCTGAGCGCGGCGTACTCCTCCACCATGGCCGCCCAGGGTGATTCCATGAGCGGATACATGACCCAGTCGGACCCCGGCTCCAACAGCGAGCGGAGCACAGACTCCCCGCTACCCGGCTCCGAGGACGACTCTCCCGGCCCGGCCGCCCCCCACGACCCGGAGTGGGGAGAGGAGAGATTCCGGGTGGATCGGAAGAAGTTGGAGACTATGCTGCAAGGTAAGGAGAACTTTCCCCGAACAATGCGGACTGAGCCCACACCAGGCTCGCCGGTCCCATCCGTGACTCATCCTCATTGCTGGACTCACACAATGCAGATCCGCTACTTCTCCCCATCCATCCCTCTGTGATTCACTGCCCGGGGCCCAGGAAGGCTGCTGCCCATAGCAACCACTAAAGGGAAGCTGCTGCCCATAGCAACAACTAAAGGGAAGACTGCTGTCCATAGCAACCACTAAAGGGAAGCTGCTGCCCATAGCAACCACTAAAGGGAAGACTGCTGCCCATAGCAACCACTAAAGGGAAGACTGCTGCCCATAGCAACCACTAAAGGGAAGACTGCTGCCCATAGCAACCACTAACTGGAAGCTGCTGCCCATAGCAACCACTAACTGGAAGCTGCTGCCCATAGCAACCACTAACTGGAAGACTGCTGCCCATAGCAACATCTATTTCCAATGATGGCTGTGTTCAGCATCCTCCCTTGTGTCCCAGGTGTTATAAATGAACCATCTCTTATTGGATAATTACATTGTTTTCTGGATGTTTCTTGTCTTTGTTTATTCTGTGTTCTGTTCTCTTGTAAACTGCCAGAAAAAGATTATTGTTACAAAACTCTTCGGATGGGATTGT
Organism: Staurois parvus; assembly: GCF_062004578.1. Taxonomy (NCBI): domain Eukaryota; kingdom Metazoa; phylum Chordata; class Amphibia; order Anura; family Ranidae; genus Staurois; species Staurois parvus. The sequence goes on from NW_028318099.1 coordinate 3,461,116, forward strand.
AGTGCAGCCCACTGCTCACCATGTGCAATTATTGCAGCATCCTCACTGCCCTGACACTGCAACATTCATTCACTTAGCATTTAGATACATAGGCGTGTAACAAGGTGATACTGCTTGGGAGCAAAAGTATCTTGGATGTATGGTAGTGGTCCCCAGATTGCTGCCCCTGGGCCAGATAAGACCCTTTGATTTCCTATAATTCACCTTTTGGGGAGGTATGAATACCATATGGGAGCAACAGTGGGGCACTATTCCTCCCGCTGATACCACTGATGGGGCGCTATACCTCCTCCCGCCAACTCCCCCAGAAGATGGGGCGCTATACCTCCTCCCGCCAACTCCCACCAAAGATGGGGCGCTATGCCTCCTCCCACCAACTCCCCCCAAAGATGGGGCGCTATGCCTCCTCCCGCCAACTCCCCCCAAAGATGGGGCGCTATGCCTCCTCCCGCCAACTCCCCCCAAAGATGGGGCGCTATGCCTCCTCCCGCCAACTCCCCCCAAAGATGGGGCGCTATGCCTCCTCCCGCCAACTCCCCCCAAAGATGGGGCGCTATGCCTCCTCCCGCCAACTCCCCCCAAAGATGGGGCGCTATGCCTCCTCCCGCCAACTCCCCCCAAAGATGGGGCGCTATGCCTCCTCCCGCCAACTCCCCCCAAAGATGGGGCGCTATGCCTCCTCCCGCCAACTCCCCCCAAAGATGGGGCGCTATGCCTCCTCCCGCCAACTCCCCCCAAAGATGGGGCGCTATGCCTCCTCCCGCCAACTCCCCCCAAAGATGGGGCGCTATGCCTCCTCCCGCCAACTCCCCCCAAAGATGGGGCGCTATACCTCCTCCCGCCAACTCCCCCCAAAGATGGGGCGCTATACCTCCTCCCGCCAACTCCCCCCAAAGATGGGGCGCTATACCTCCTCCCGCCAACTCCCCCCAAAGATGGGGCGCTATACCTCCTCCCGCCAGCTCCCCCCAAAGATGGGGCGCTATACCTCCTCCCGCCAGCTCCCCCCAAAGATGGGGCGCTATACCTCCTCCCGCCAGCTCCCCCCAAAGATGGGGCGCTATACCTCCTCCCGCCAACTCCCCCCAAAGATGGGGCGCTATACCTCCTCCCGCCAACTCCCCCCAAAGATGGGGCGCTATACCTCCTCCCGCCAACTCCCCCCAAAGATGGGGCGCTATACCTCCTCCCGCCAACTCCCCCCAAAGATGGGGCGCTATACCTCCTCCCGCCAACTCCCCCCAAAGATGGGGCGCTATACCTCCTCCCGCCAACTCCCCCCAAAGATGGGGCGCTATACCTCCTCCCGCCAACTCCCCCCAAAGATGGGGGGGTATACCTCCTCCCGCCAACTCCCCCCAAAGATGGGGCGCTATACATCCTCCCGCCAACTCCCCCCAGTGATGGGGCGCTATACATCCTCCCGCCAACTCCCCCCAATGATTGGGCGCTAAATCTCCTCCCGCCAACTCCCCCCAATGATTGGGCGCTAAATCTCCTCCCGCCAACTCCCCCCAATGATTGGGCGCTAAATCTCCTCCCGCCAACTCCCCCCAATGATTGGGCGCTAAATCTCCTCCCGCCAACTCCCCCCAATGATTGGGCGCTAAATCTCCTCCCGCCAACTCCCCCCAATGATGGGGAGCTAAATCTTCTCCCGCCAACTCCCCCCAATGATGGGGCGCTAAATTTCCTCCCGCCAACTCCCCCCAATGATGGGGCGCTATACATCCTCCCGCCAACCCCCTTAATGCTGGGGCACAGGGGTGGACTGACCACTTGGAAACTCGGGCACTGCCCGAGGACCCGGGGTCAGTAGGGGGCCCCATGAGATGCCCCTGGTACCTTTTTTCATAGACTTTTTTGAGTGTGGGCAAGGACACAGGGGCCCCATGATCCCCTATTGCCCGGGGGCCCCAATGAGTTGTCAGTCCGCCTCTGGTGGGGCACTGTACCTTCTTCTGCCAATCCCCCAATGATGTGCCCCTACCTCCTTCCACCAACCCCCTTAACGATGGCGTATTATACCTCCTCCTTCCAACCCCCCCAGTGGTGGGGCACTATATCTCCTCTTGTTGACCCCCAGTGATGGGGCAATGTACCTCCCCCCACCAACCCCCCAAATTATGGGGCAATGTACCCACCCAATGATGGGACAATATACCTCCTCTTGCCAACCCCCCACCCCAATGATGGGGCACTGACACTGGACATCTTCATCTCCCTGGCCTCAGCCTGGCCCCCATAAGGTCTGAACTGGTCCGTTTTGTTTAGGAAGTTTGGGAACTCCTAATGTATATTGTCATCAGAAAAACAAAAGTGAAAACTGGACAATAAACAGGAAATGAAAGGGTTTCTGCTGGATATCTGATTGCATTTTGTTTATATATATATATATATATATACAGTAGTAATGTTGCTTTAAAATATGACACTATAAATTACAACAGTTTTCTCCTGTTATGTACACAAAGGGTTGTTTGTTACAGTATTTGCAGATCATTTGTTACTTTCTTGTTACAATATTGGCCTCAGTTGAGGTTTTTTTTTTTTGCATCATATTTCTTGCCGGGAAGCCCAGTCCTGAAGATTCTCCAGATCAGGATTGGTAGTAAATAAGAACTGAACAGTGAACTTTTAATTAGACCAGACTCCACCTCCCTGGGTGGTACACTGAATTTATTTTGGCTAATTGTCATTGTGAAGTATCTGTAGATATCTGTCAGCCTCTTGATGGTGGATAATAAAAATAGGAAATCCTTGTTTACTTGAGTATGTGGCCCTGTTCACAATGGCGTTCGAGGCTCATTTTTGGCACTCCTGAAATGCCTAGCAAAGCAGCCTTCAATGGACAATATGGACAGCGGACAGATCTGTTCACATTAGAAAAACCTGTCGTGTTTGCTTTTCTTTGTGGCAAAAATGAAGCTACATGTCAAGTGTGGGAGGAGGTGGAGCTAGTCAATGCCTTCCATTCAAGTCTATGGTAAAACGCCTGTAGTGTTTACCGTGCGTTTTCACAAGTGTTTATCAAATATTGGTGGGGTAGAAAAAAAAACTTCCCCTTAAGGGCCAGTTTTGCTGCCTATTTATTTGAATGGGTTGCAGATTGCATCAAAACGCACAAAAAGTAGTTGTGCATTGCTCTTGGACAGTGTGATGCACCAAATCACATACATATGTTTATCTCCTGAAAAATGATGTGTGGTGGAAAGTTACTTATATATGGAGGTGATTCGTTATGCAATTCTGACACAGCAGTGTAGCAGTTTGTATATGGGTGGTAAAGGGCCAATTCTGAACATGGTGTTAGAAGACATGCGTTCAGTTCCCTCAAAGTGCATAATGTGCTTTTAATGTGTTGATTTAAAATGTAATGCAATGCTGTTTCCATGCATTTTTCTTGCTGCAGGCACATGGAAACATGAACATGTGACTTAAAAAACACATTGCTTCAAGCATTTTTGGTGCATTTTCCAATGTATTGCCATTGACTATAATGTAATGTGCCATTTTACCAAAACGCATCAAGTCTTGCTTGATGATCAGTGCAGCACACAGGATTTCTCAAAAACACAACACCCTGATGTGAAAAACTTCATAGAGTATAATGGTAACTATTTTTCATGTTCTGTTCTTTCTGTGATCCTGTGTTGTATCTCTGCAATGGGGTGAATGGGCCCTTAATTATCACACTGGATATGTTCACAGAAAGCTTGGACCTTTTATTAGGAGGAAAAGAAAATATGAATTTCCCATCTATAATTATCTCTGCTTGGCTTATGGGAAGTTCTTGTTGAATTGAAAAGAAAAGAATCTTCTGATGATCTGATTGCCCCAGTATGTTTACATTGGGTCAGCAGCATGCATGTAAAGCTGGCCATTTTCAGTAGGATCTGGTTGCAATCTTGTGTCTATGGGTCTCCACAGACTGTCCTTGGCAGCAGTTGTCACCAGGGGTAATAAAAAATGGACAGGTTAGAAAACATTGTTTGATTGCTATTGCTTTAGTCAGTGCTTGTGGTATATATACCTTTTTATACCCCTTTTCATAGGTAAAAACAGGAATGCTTGGCTGATCATCTTGTTAATGGAACCGCAATGCGAATTTAGTCCTTAAAGTGAAACTACACGGCATCTGAGCTGCACAAACCAGTAACAATATTTAATTCATTTTTAATATTCAAAGCAAACTTCCCCATCTATCCATGTCTCCATGCTCTATTTTCCTGAGAAATCACTTTGAAAAACACCCCTCTAGCATTTTTGGCTACGACCATCTTAAGTAAGAACAGATTAATTCACTATCTGGAATCCATCTGCCCTTAGCTCTGGCATGCAGACAAGAGGGTGTGCTTAGCTGAGATAGCCCCTCCTGAAGACTCCTGGGATGTATGACATAATTTGCGTAGGCATGGAAACCAGGAAGTAACTGAAGACATGTAAAAAAAAAAAAGTTTTTAAACATGTAAATATATACACTATATTGCCAGAAGTATTGGGCCAGCCCTCCAAATCATTGGATTCAGGTGTTCCAATCACCTCCATGGCCACAGGTGTATAAAATCAAGCACCTAGGCATGCAGACTGCTTCTACAAACATTTGTAAAAGAATGGGTCGCTCTCAGGAGCTCAGTGAATTCAAGTGCTGTACCGTGATAGGTTGCCACCTGTGCAATAAGTCTATCCGTGAAATTTCCTTGCTACTAAATATTCCACAGTCAACTGTTAGTGGTATTATAACAAAGTGGAAGTAACTGCGAACAACAGCAACTCAGCCATGAAGTGGTAGGCTAGATAAAATGACAGAGTGGAGTCAGCGCATGCTGAAGCGTACAGTGCGCATAAGTCACCATCTCTCTGCAAAGTCAATAGCTAAAGATCTCCAAACTTCATGTGGCCTTCAGATTAGCACAACAGTAGTGCGTAGAGAGCTTCATGGAATGGGTTTCCATGGTCGAGCAGCTGCATCCAAACCTTACATCTCCAAGTGCAATGCAAAACGTCAGATGCAGTGGTGTAAAGCAGGCTGCCACTGGACTCTAGAGCAGTGGAGATGTTTTCTGGAGTGACAAATCACACTTCTCTGTCTGGCAATCGGATGGACGTGTCTGCGTTTGGCGGTTGCCAGGAGAACTGTACTTGTCTTACTGCATTGTGCCAAGTGTGAAGTTTGGTGGAGGGGGGATTATGGTGTGGGGTTGTTTTTCAGGGGTTGTTCTTGGCCCCTTAGTTCCAGTGAAGGGAACTCTTAAGGCTTCAGCATACCAAGACATTTTGGACAATTTCATGCTCCCAACATTGTGGGAACAGTTTGGGGATGTCTCCTTCCTGTTCCAACATGACTGTGCAGCAGTGCACAAAGCAAGGTCTATAAAGACATGGAGGAACTTGCCTGGCCTGCACAGAGTCCTGTCCTCAACCCAATAGACGAGAGAGACTACGATCTAGGTCTTCTGGATCGACGTCCGTGACTGACCTTACAAAATGCGCTTCTGGAAGAATGGTCAAACATTGCCATAGACACACTCCTAAACCTTGTGGACAGTCTATCCAGAAGAGGTGAAGCAAAGGGTGGGCCAACTCAAATGTGAACCCTACAGACTAAGACGCCATTAAAGTTCATGTGCGTATAAAGGCAGGCGTCCCAATACTTTTGGCAATATAGTATACTTTCCTTTCTTTGTACTATTATTAGCAGCATAAGGATTCAAAATAGTCAGTGTTGATTGAGAAAAAGAGCTTATGTCATGTCTGCACATCTGACTGATCTTTATGGTACTAATTTAAAATATAACTTGATATTCAGCGTGAAATTAAATAACATCATATTAACGTGATATTAAAGGTTCCTTTTAAAAAATAAACATGTCATACTTACCTGCTCTGTGCAAAATCATTCTCTATTTCTTGGGTCCCCTGCCGGTACTCCTGGCTGTTCCCCCTTGACCAAGGGCCCCAGTAGCAAGCCTCTTGCTATGGAGTCATGGTGCATGTTTGCTCCTGAGCCCTGCTTTATGCATCCAAAAGACCAATAGATCCGTGGCTTGGCTTCGTCCCTGCTCTCTCCTCATTGGCTCACTGACTGTAATTGACAACAGTGGGAACCAATGGTCCCCCATGCTATTTCTTAGCAAATGAGGAAAGAGATACACGGGACAGTTGAGGCTCCCGTACACATCATTGGAGTTAGAGGGGGCTCAAGTAAGTATTAGGGGGGCCTGTGGGGGGAGCAGCACACAAGAGTTTTTACCTTTGTGCATGAAGGCAAAAAAAAACTTCAGACTTTAAAGCAATTTTTTTCTTCAATTTGTATAGAGTGGTGAGGGGTTAGGATGTCTAATGATGATTAGTGAGAAATTGGAATGTCCCAAATTTTGAGCTGTCTCCAGAACAGCAATAGAGGGGAAATCCTCCAATATGGACCCCATTACAGGTGACAAACAGGGATTTCCCTCACTTTCTGTGGTGGCTATGGGACAGGAAGTAAAATCTCCCCAGTGGGACACAGATGGCAAAAATACACCTGATGGGAATTATAATCCTCCCAAAATTGAAAAAGAAAGTTTTAGCTTTAGTTCTATTTTAATAATGCTAATTGAATTGGGCTTCTTGTATGAGTGTGACTTAATGAATTGTGCCGCTCATTACAACCGGTAAAAATCTGCTGGTTATATTTTTAGTTCAGGCTTGCAAGTGGAAAACCTTAAAATTCATCTTTCAGACACATCCCTTGAAGCCCATATAGTTGTTATACCAAGGCCTATTCCTTAGGGGACATATAGAGATTTTCGCTGATGCTTGCATTCTTTCTTGATTCCTCTATGGACTGCAGAGTGGAAAGCCTACAGCTGAACTGCACCGTCCACTTGTGGCTTTTTCAGACAGTTATTTGAAAGACATAAGGACTGTGGTTTGTTTATCCTGCGAGGAAGCTCGGGCAGTTTTCCCTTAGGATCCCGAGGATTCCAGTCAGCCTGAGACCTTTAGCCCAGTGCCAGAAGAACATCGCTTTGTGTTTTTACAGGATTACAGTTTCGTAAGGAATGTTTTAATTCCAAAGTACTCCAACACCTTGTGATCTGCTGATCATGTACGACATATGAAAAATAAAATCAGACTTCCCCTTATCCTCATATACATGATAACAGATAAGGTCAATGAAAACAATTGTTCAACATGTGTTTAAAGTGCAAATTAAACCCCAACATCCCTAGAAGTAATGAAAGAAGTAGTACAGGCTTTACCTATGTTGCAGACAGTGTTTATCTGACCTCTGTGTTTCTGATACTATCAGATGTATTCTTCAAATTTCACTTGCATTGAAAAGATTGCGTACTGGCATCCACATAGGATCCTTTGTGAGCACCATAGGCATGTGCACAGAGTGTGCTGGATGTGCTTGGGCACACCCTAATCGCCCCAAGCGCATTAGCATTATCGTTGTGTGGCAGGAAGAAGGGAAAGATTTTGCTCTTACTGCCTCTGCCATAAGAAGTGCTTACGCACTTCTAATTCCCTGTGCTGGCAGAGAGATCAATCGGGCCATACATATGTAGCCACACACGCGTGTTTGAGCTTTAGGGTGCACACCTATGGTGAACACTGTTATATCTGTAAGACTGTACAGCTACATTCAGGCCCGCGATTAGCATACCCTGCAAACTCTGGCAGCAATAATCTGTAGATGCCTGTGGCTTGATTGACAGGTGTCTGCAAAGGGCTACAGCATAAAATGCATTTGCAGGCTGATGGTAGCTGAAGTTTTCTGTGATTGTTCGCAACTGGGGACATGTGATCCTTGTTGGATGCACTCTGTGAGCAGCCAAACATCATCACAGCAGGGAATTGCTGGCTGTGTGAACACTCAGGAACAGCTGTGGCCCCTGTCAGCCTGTCATTGCATTGGCTGAGCTCTTTGCATGTTTGTCAGCAGGAATCCACAGATTATTGCCACTGGAGTTTGCTGCAGGGTGTGGTAATCGCCTGTGTGAATATAGCCAACCTCAGACAAAACTTTGCTGGTGGACATGTGTAACAGAACATGTGACCACACATTAATGAATGCTCTGTCAGTATTTATTACAGGTACTTATATAGCGCCATCAATTTACGCAGCGCTTTACATATATATTGTACATTCACATCAGTCCCTAACCTTCAACCGTCGTATAATCTAAGGTGCCTGACTCACATACATACATATACTAGGACCAATTTAGACAGGAGCCAATTAACCTACCAGCATATATTTGGAGTGTGGGAGGAATCCGGAGTACCCAGAGGAAACCCACGCAGGCACAGGGAGAACATGCAAACTCCAGGCAGGTGGTGTCATGGTTGGGATTCAAACCAACTACCCTAGTACTGCCAGGCGGATGTGCTAAACATTTAGCCACTGTGCTGCCCAGTAATGCTACTTGCATCTATCTTAGGGCACTCTTGTACATTAGATAACCCATTTAAATAAATGGTCTGTCATGACAGTGCAAGTTAACACACCACAATAGTGTGAATGGACCTTGAGGCTTGGTTCACACCTCCTTTATTTTGCAATGCATTTTCAGTTTTGCAGACATATACTACAGCCCATTTAACATGATTTCCTGTGGGTTACGTTTACATCTGTGTGTTTTCAACCGGTGCATTTTTTGGAAAGGGTCAGGGACTTTTTTTGCCCACAGCAGGTTGTGTTTTTGGTTCCATAGTCTTCAATGGAATCACATTAAAAATGCAATACTTGTGTTTTTTTTTATGTGTTTCCACTTTGTTTTTATTTTTCTCCTGCACAACAACAAACCCCATCCAAGAATGCAAAACTCATCAAAAAGTATAAAAAAAAACAAAGAGCATTGGGAAAACTCATCAACCTGTAAAAGCCTTACACTTTGTGTTGTCAATTAACATGAGACTTCTGAGTAACATTTCACTTTGGTTTGGAAGACCATTTTAATATAGTTTACCTATACACTAGAACACTACAAGGGACAGATGTATCTCTTTGTGGCATTATTGGACTTGAAATCATCTGTGAATGGGGAAAAGTGCAGTTTCTTATAATCACAATCCCACCGCAAAGGCAAATTTTCACACTTCCATGAGTTGGGCTTTAAATCCGAACTCCAGTCCAGATTTTTTTCAAAATGAATGGCACCAGAAATTTGCACATTGCATTACAACATAAATAGCAGGCAGTACAGTTACAATACAATTCAAGACAAGAGGATGAGAAGGGCTTCACTCTTCAGCATGAGGATTCAGGTAAGTATTGGGAGGGGGGGAGGGGGCAAAACTGTGCATTAAGGTAAAAAATGTTTAGTCTTTAGAACCACTTTAAAGCTGAACTGCACTGCATCTGAGCGCCACAAACCAAAATTGCTATTTATTTTATTTTTAATATTCAAAGCAAACTCCCCCATCTATCCATGTCTCCATGCTTTATTTTGCTGAGAAATCACTTAAAAAAAAAAAAAAAAAAAAAAAAAACCCGAGCATGGCCGTAAGGGCATCTTGAGTTTTTCTCATTTTTTACCTGGAATCCATCTACCCTTAGCTCAAGCATGCAGGCAGCAGGGTGTGCATAGTGGAGAAAGCCTCTCCTACTCTCCTGAAGACTCCTCAGATGTATGACATCATGTGCCTAGTCCAGAAACCAGGAAATAACTGAAGAAATGTAAAAAAAAAGACATTTAAAACAAGTGAATACAATATACTTTCCTATCTATTTACTAATGCGAGAAGCATAGGAAAAAATGGTCACTGTTGACTATGAGAGTTTAGGTTCCCCTTTTAATGTATATTTAATGACCATCAAAGAAAACAGGCAGGGAAAATTTCTCAGTAGATACAAAGGAAGTATTTTACCCCCAAATAAAAACCCCAAAGCTTCAGTCTGAGTTGGGCTTTATGGTCTGGTACCCTAACATTGTAGGCAAAGTATTGTCTTTCTTAGTGTTGAATGAGATTTCAGTATTGATCATGGTATATTCATTAATTGATTGTGTCCATGCATGCATAGACTGTAATCAGCAATTTTTGGCTGGAAAAAGCCCCCAGAACTAGTTGGTTTCTAGAGGAGTTTTAACACTGGTAAACGCGGTAAACCAGTGTTTTCGGGGAAGGGGGGGGGGTTTAACCAAATGTGTTTTTTTTTGTATAACAAAAAAAAAACCCCAATGCTAAACGCTAATGCAAAAACTCTAAAAAATGCGTTTTTAACATGACTTTATACAGCTAATCCTACTGGCGTTTATAAAATGCCCAATGTGCATGAGGACCTAAAATAGCTGTAAAACAACCTATTTGGTTTAAGTCCTCATGCACACTGGGCATTTTAAAAATGTCAGTAGCGTTCGCTATATAAATCACATTAAATACTCAAGTTTTTTAGCATTTTTTCTTTAGCATTTTGATGCATTTAACTGTGTTTTTTCACGTTAGCATTTTTTAGCATGTTACAAAAAAAATTTGGCTAAAGAAAGCTCAAAAACGCTGGTTTGCGGCATTTTACCACGTTTTACCCTGTTTTACCCTGTTTTTAGCTGTGTTAGGCTTCATGTACACAAGCCTACTCTGACCGCCAGCCCCTGGTAAATACAAAACAAGGTAAAAATGCGGCAACCACGCTACTGCATTTTTGCTGCGTTTTTACCGCATTTTGTGTTTTCCCATGGTTGGCGGCCAGAACGTTCCTATCCTGAATGCAATTCTTTCACGTTCAGGAGAGAGAGGTTTAGCCTCAACTAAATGTAGCATCTCTAAAACTCTGTTAAAAGCCTATGTGTACATGGTCACTAAGTCCTCATGCACATTGGACATTTTTTACAGCTGCTGTTTTTGGCTTTTGACGTTTTTTCTACAGCTAGTAAACCCCCCAGCATGTTATCCTATGTGTCCATGCACACATAGACTGTAATCAGCATTTTTTTGTCAGGGACATTTTTTGGCTGGAACAAAAACCCCAGAACTAGTGGGTTTCTAGAAGAGTTTTTTTTAGCTGTAAAAACGCGGCAAACCAGCGGTCTTGGATTTTATTTACTTATTTATTTTTTTTACTAAAATCTTTTTTTGTAAAAAAAACTCTAAAAAACGCGGCAAAACGCTGAAAAATTTGAAAAACTCACTTTTTTAATGTGACTTTACACAGCTAACGTTACCAGCATTATTAAAACGCCCCGTGTGCATGGAGCCTTAAGACTCCAAATCTGAACGGCCAAAGTCTCCGTAACATCACTTACAAAACACAGAACATCTGCTTTCTAGTTAGGTCCTTGGAGCTCGCTCACGGAAAGAATGTAGACACAGTTTCAAAACTCGGCTCAGCAGATGGGTAAGAGAAGGGGACTCTTATAAAAACTATTATCCTGTGTGTTGTAGTGGAAGTTAAAAGAGCGGGCAGACTTCTCGGTGGTAGATAGAATTGAAGTGTACAGCTTGGCACGCAGTCTGGGGCTTTCTAAAGGAAGAGTTGTTGAGTGAATCATTTTGACTATAGTGTGTGATTTGAGGCTGGAAAAGGGATGAATAATCTTCTGCAGGCCGCCAAGGTCTGGAAGGAAAATCTCCCGTATTCTGAGCTGAAGAACTTCCTGTATTGCGACCTCCTCAACTCTCTTCCAAGCTTCATATTAGTTCAAGCAGCGTGTGCAGCGGATGTTGTTGACATATTCCATGGCGCTGTTAGACTATTAGCACTTCCAACGGTTTTTGCTGAATGTCTCATTACTACTCTTTAAATAGTCTGTAGCCGCAGCTGTCAGATAAGTCCACTCATTTTATGGTTCTGTCTGATGTAATTGTGCTTAAATAAACCCTAAATGTAACTTACACGGCAACGTAAAACAATTCACTGCACATCCAGCACCAAGGATGTTTATGCTTTTTATCTTACTCAAATCATGTAGACTTAAGCTGGCCATGCACATATAGATTTTAGTTTCAAAAATATTAATTTGATTTTCTAATAGTGGGGTCAGATCGATGTTTGTTTGTTTTCGACCGCAGTGATGGGAAAATTCGAAGGGGCAGGAAGGAAAACTTTTTTCGATCAAACAAATTTTCGGCCAGTATATGTAGCTATCGTTCAGAAATTACATTCATTTTAAAGTCGAATATTAAAAGCAAAAGACAATTTTCGAACAACCTTCGTCCATTCATCGGATGTTTAAAGAATTTTCGTACGACTTTTCTTACAAATATTCTCGGCCGAAAATCTACACGTGTATGGCCAGTTTTACAAATACATTATTTCAGAGCTGGTATGAGCAGACCAACAAGACAATGAGCATAGATTTTCTTTTACATATATTAAGAGCTTTTTTTTTTTTTCTTCATGACTTGGTGATCCTTCCAGTAACACACTTCCTGTCCTAGGGTGACAACCCTCACTCACTGTATTGTGTCTATGGAGGATAAGCATTGTCAGCCTAGACTGCTCTCCTCCTGATTTGGAGTGCAAACACCACCTCCTCTTCTCATCTCCCCTTTTTTTACATAAGGGGAAGGGTGGGGGTTAGTTCAGAACATAAGTGAGAAAACTGACAACATGGTTGGAAATTTCACTTCAGTGCACAGAAAGATAGAAAAACACTGCATTTCTGGCGGGATCAAAGGGTATTTTTTGCACTTGCAGAAACAAGGGGCGGACTCTGCTTATCTCTGTTTTGCTCAGCAGGGGACCTATCAGCTGTTTCCCCGCTGAGCAGGGAGGATGACGGGTCCATGTCTGAAGAGCAGACATAGCCGACTCTGCTGTATGGGCGGCCGGGTGTAAACGGACCAGCTGCCCATCTACACTCAGCAGCCAGACGGTCAGAGAGCAGATCCTCTTCCTTTTTGTTTTTGCTGGATCAGATTGGAGGTAGGCTGGTATAAACAGACACAAGTCCATCACCTGCCACTCCATAGAGGAGAATGGAGAGTCCACTTAAAAAACAGACAGGCAGACCACTTATGTAAAGGGGCCTAATGTAGCCACCGCATCCTAAGGTAATGTTGCAATCTATTGTATATCTGAGCTTGGGTTTTAATGTACAATTCCTTGAAAAAGTACTCATACCCCTTGAAGTTTTCCAGAATTTGTCATGTTACAACCAAAAAGTAAATGTATTTTATTGGGATTTAATGTGATAGACCAATACAAAGTGGGACATAACTGTGACGTGGAAGGAAAATGATAAATGGTATTCAACAAGTCTTACAAATAAGTATGTGAAAAGTGTGGCATGCATTTGTATTCAGCCCCCCCGAGTCAATACTTTGTAGAACCACCTTTCGCTGCATTTTCAGCTGCAGGTCTTTTTGGGGATGTCTCTACCAGCTTTGCACATCTAGAGAGTGACATTTTTGGCCATTCTTCTTTGCAAAATAGCTCAAGTCCTGTCAGATTGGATGGAGAGAGTCTGTGAACAGCAAATTTAAAGTTTTGCCACAGATTCTCAATTGGATTTAGGTCTGGATTTTGACTGGGCCATTCTAACACATGAATATACTTTGATCTAAATCATTCCATTGACACTGTGGCTTATGTTTAGGGTCGTAGTCTTGCTGGAAGGTGAACATCCACCCCAGTCTCAAGTCTTTTGCAGAGTAACAGGTTTTCTTCTAAGATTGCCTTGTATTTGGCTCCATCCATTTTCCCATCAACTCTGACAAGCTTCCCTGTCCCTGCTGAAAAAAAGCATCCCCACAACATAATGCTGCCACCACCATGTTTCACAGTGGGGATGGTGTGTTTAGGGTGATGTGCAGTGATAGTTTTTTGCCACACATAGCGTTTTGCTTTTAGGTCTAAAAGTTCAATTTTGGTCTCCTCGGACCAGAGCACCTTCTTCTACATGTTTGCTGCATCCCCCATATGGCTTCTCGCAAACTGCAATGGGACTTCTTATGGCTTTCTTTTTGCCACACTTCCATAAAGGTCAGATTTGTGGAGTGCACGACTAATAGTTTTTTTGTGGCAGATTCTTCCACCTGAGCTGTGGATCTCTGCAGCTCCTCCAGAGTTACTATGGGCCTCTTGGCTGCTTCTCTGATTAATGCTCTCCTTGCCTGGCCTGTCCGTTTAGGTGGATAGCCATATCTTGGTAGATTTACGGTAGTGCCATACTCTTTCCATTTTCAGATGATGGATTGAACTGTGCTCCATGAGATGTTCAAAGCTTGGGATATTTTTTAACCTAACACTGCTTTAAACTTCTGCACAATTTTATCCCTGACCTGTCTGGTGTGTACCTTGTCCTTGATGATGAGGTTTGTTCACTAATGTTCTCTAACAAGCCTCTGAGGGCTTCACAGAACAGCTGTATTTATACTGAGATTAAATTACCCACAGGTGGACTATTTACTTTGGGTGACTTCTTTAAGCAATCGGTTCCACTAGATTTTAGTTAGGAGTATCAGAGTAAAGGGGGCTGAATACAAATGCATGCCACACTTTTCAGATATTTATTTGCAAAAAACTTTGAAAACCATTTATCATTTTCCTTCCACTTCACAATTATGTGCCACTTTGTGTTGGTCTATCATATAAAATCCCAATAAAATACATTTGTGTTTGGTTGTAACATGACAAAAAATGTGGAAAATTTCAAAGGGTATAACTCATTTTTCAAGGCACTGTATGTTAACCAGCCAGTAGGTTACTACATAGAATTTCATACGTTTACACAAAATCTAAGGGATATGTTGCCAGTGCATGCAAGAATCTTTGAGCCTTTATCTTTGTATTTTTTTCTGCAAGAACATGTTCTCTTGTCCCTTATAGTCCTTATTGGTTCCTTATAGGACACCTGTCATAGGACGAATATGATGGCTGCCTCTAAATCAATGGCTAGATATTCTCAAATACTCCTAGGTTCACATTTAGGGCTAAAAGGCCATGTAATTGAAAATGTAATGTTCATGATTGATTGAAGGGTTTCATATTGTAGAGTATAAAACCTATGAAGCAAATTGTATGATTGCTGGGTTTAGCCATGCATGGTTTTCTAAGCACCTTAATTAGTTGATTTGTGGTAATGTACTACATCATAGTATTCTCCTCCTTAAGTGTACCAATGCTTTACCTTTTAGCATTTGATTGCAGGTTAAAGTGACTGCAGAATCTTGAGATTTTTCTTAATCACAGTGGTCGCATGACCAGCAATTGCTATGCAGTTTGAATAGACAAGTCCTATGAGTATTGGATGCAAAGCTTGCAATAGCCCATGGCCTTTGCCAGAGGAAGAAGTATTGTTTTGGGGTTCGATTTGTTTTGTTTCAAATAATATCCTTGTGGATGGCTAGCTCTTCAGATGCTACACATGTAAAAATATTCACAGTTTTCTACAATGAGATTTAATTTATACTGCAATAATTTAAAATGCTTGCAGTAAAATGTTCCACATTTCAGAAAAACTGTAAGATGTGAGCTAAAATTGGCAAAATATTGCCTACGGCGCCTCTGCACTAGGGGTACCTTTTGCCTGAGGGCGTGCTCACCAATGCCTGGGACTAGGTGGGAACTGCAGTCATGTTAATAGTCTAACATTAGGGCAGTCTTCCGACCCAGAGGTGAGCTCCCACAGTGTATAGTGATAAAATGGAGTAGTGTGTTAGGAGGTGACCCATTGCTCTATACACTGTGACTTCTACTGAGCAGTTGCACCTCCACCAGCCAGCATGCCTCTGTTGCCTCACTCCCAGTAACAGAATGAGATTCCACCGAACACGTAGCACCAATATCATGCGTGTTCTATGTTAACTCTTCCTCTTAGGCTGTTAGGTTCTCCGTAATGCTGGTCTGTTCCCAGTTGCTATGGGAGAAGGACCGTTAGGGAAGGAGCCCAGATAGCAACCCCCTTGCTACAGAAGGACACATTCCATTATGCAGGTACCACTCCTCGACCTGTTGCCATGTGTCGTGCATATGTGCTTGGGTACTGCTAGTAATGATCTTGTTCTCTTCCCCTTTATATGCTGACTTAACACTGTAGTGTCATGTACTTCATACCCCTCTAGTGCTTTCCAGGCTCAGGTTCTTTTAGATATTCCAGCCCCAGTATGCACCCCTTTTTAATAACTTCAGACCAGGCTCATGAGTTCATGTAACCTTTACTGAAGAACTTTAGCAGCACAGTTCAATATGAACAGTTCCATGTCCCTAATTACACTGGTTGATTGCCCAAGGATATCCTTGCAGGTGGCAGTCCATAGTGGCAAAGTCAATACTTGGTGGCACCCTTTACCCTCGGTGGTAGAGATGGCACACAATGGTCTTGTCTTCTTGAGTTTCGGCTAAACAGCAGCAACAGATGCACTCGGACCTCAACTTTCCCCAGTTTATATCACAGGTGGGCCAGCTGAAGCCCAAAAAGCCCACGCACCTGGAGTAGACACCTTAACCCCTTCCCAATCCAATGTAGTACTTCTTAAGCAGTTTCAGCTTGTTTACATCCATATACAGAGATTCAATTGTATTTTATGATTTGATTCCTAAAACAACCAGTCAGGTTTTGGCTAAGTTCACACAGATGTCATGGGAGTGTTAAAAGCAGGCAGTGGATCTGTGTTTGTTTTTACAGCCCTCCTGACCACCTGCCTAATAATTTACATGGTGGACACCAAGGTCGGTTCACATTGCCATGGCTGCAATGTTTCGCTTTTGCACTGTGACATATTTACTTGCCATTTTGTGTTTGGCATGCATTCCACTTGCCAACTGCACTCATTGCAGTCTATGGGACTGTGATACAACCACTAGGGAAATGCTTGGTACATGATTGCAATGTAGTATTTCAATGTAAAATCCCTACAGGAAAAAAAAATCAGGCATTTGGGGACAGTAAAGTCCAGCACCCAGGTGAAAGAGACCTGATTTTAATTCATATTTTTCTGGTTATTATTATTATACAAGATTTATATAGCGCCAACAGTTTGCGCAGCACTTTACAAAGTGAGGGCAGACAGTACAGTTACAATACAATTCAATACAGGAGGTATCAGAGGACCCTGCTTGTTAGCGCTTACGTGGTTAATTGTTTGAATTTTTGAATTGGAATTTTTTAGAGGAAAGATGACTAGTAGACAAAGTAAATTTTTGTATTCAGGTATCTTCATTATCTAGTTCTGTGTATTACTACTGTTTCTTGCTTAATAAATAAAATAAATAATGATGAAAGTTTTTTTGCATTTTCTTCCCCATGCATTCAAATAAGGGTTTAGAGGACTACGACGTAGAAGGTAAGATCTGCCTTGATTACTGTTCTTGTTTACTGGCGTTACTTGTGTTATTCAGTGAAAGAAGATCTCAGTTGTCAAGGTGTCAGTCTCGTACACAGAAGCATCTGCGGCCAGTTCCAGCTGTAACAGCTGAGATTTATTGTGTGTCTTCAGACAATGCAGTGCTGCTGAAATGTCAAGATGCCAAAGCTTGGTAGAAACCATAAAAACACCCATTTGTTGCGTAAACAAGTAAAATGTGCTGCCTCTCTAACCTATTGATAAAGCGATACACTGCTTAGCAAAGTTTACTTGACTTATACCTCTATGCTCAAGGGTGAGTATAGGATTTTCGAAGTGGGTAGTGGAGATGTTGGGTTGTAAATTCTGGCTTTAAAAAGAAAAGCAAACAATATTTTTCAATCCCTTATTAAACATCAGCCTTATTCTAAGTTAAGTAATGTCCAAATCTTGATATTTAAGCTACTGTTTGTCTACCTGGAAGTTTGGAGAATCTGACCTGTGAGCAGGGGTGGACTGACAACTCACGGGGCCCCCGGGCAATAGGGGATCATGGGGCCCCTTTGTCCTTGCCCAAACTCAAAAAAGCCTATGAAAAAGGTACCAGGGGCATCTCATGGGGCCCCCTACTTACCCTGGGCCCTCGGGCAGTGCCCGAGTTTCCAAATGGTCAGTCCGCCCCTGCCTGTGAGTAATACTTTAGAACAGATTTTGGAATTCATTGTAAATTCAAAGCTGCTTATGCTCTTTAAAAGTGAGCTAAAAAGTCATTTAAAACCTTCAGTTTGGTAAAACAAATTTGGGGGTATACAGCACTAGTGAGTGTAATGTACCTCTAATGATGTTTACTGCATTTTCTGCTGGCTTCTAGTTACTATAGTAATCCACTTCTCAGTGATGCCAGAGCCCCCCCACAGTTGTAAATTTCTGAAACTGCAAATGTGAAGATTGTGATGTCACCTCTCCACCTCATCCAATCTGAGAATGCCTTTTATCATTGAAAAAAATACAAGGCGTTCTGTGAATGGTGGCTGAGCAAGTGAACCCCTGTGTTCATCAATGAAGAATGTCAACCACTCGGCATGTGACTTTGGAGGCTACTAGAATGATTATCTGCTTTCACAGCTGTCCCACAAGTATGTATACTTAATTCACGGCTCGGCAAATCCCAGGTTGCCATGGCGACTAGAAAATGCGTCCTGCTGCCTAGATTCACACACTGCCTCTCATAGACCTCATGGCAAAGTCACGTCCCACAGACCTCATGGCAAAGTTGCATCCCACAGACTTCAATGCAAAAACTTCTGTCAATAACAATTCTATGTGAACACTTATTTTCCCATGCCACTCTACTCTGGAATGCACTGCTACAAACTCGCACAGGACCCTTTTCATAATGGCACTCAAAACGCAATGTGTATGGATCACATCGGTGTGAACCGCCTCAATAGGAACACATAATATCTTGCCTGTCTTGCGAATCTGTGAGTTTGAAAACGCATCCAGAATTTCATATGTATGAACCAGGGCGGCTCCATTCACACCTGGACATTTTGGGATTGCGGCAGAATTGCTGTGATCACAAAATGCAAGTTCAAGAGCCATTTTCAGTGGCGCCTAAATTGTGGTGCATTTTTTCTGTGATTGTTGTGCAGCAAATCACATCATGTGAGGTTTGTCACCCAAAAGTTGCATTGCCCCGGGTGCTGACAACCCACGCTACGCTAAAAAAAAAACAAACTGTCAACTTTTTTTAGTTGGCTCCTAGATTTAAAGCAAATTTGTCAAACCTTGACTTAATTGGTCCAAGCTGGACCAATGTAACTTAGAATTGCATTTTATAGAACTTCCACATGACAGGCAATTCTCCTGTCTGCTAAATGGTTGCTGAGATAAAATCTGTTACAGGATATTCCAGTGATAAGTGTTTTGAGTGCACTGATTTGCACTGAGAGGACAATAAAAAGTAACCGCTGTGCCCAGGTTGGATATGCAATCAGACGCCACAGTGCTCTAAACATATTTAGTAATACTAATCTGTGAATGCCTAGTATGGAGACACCAGCCTAAATTTATCACCGGGTATTCTCCGCTTTGTCTACTTTTGGCATACTTTTTCTTGTCTTTTATATAATTTGTTAGCTATGTGCATGTGACTTCATCCCTCTGAGATTGGATACTTAATTCTGTTAATGTTTTTTAAAATGGATGACCTCATTAGGTTTAGGTTGTTCTCCATCCTCTTAAAATAAAGGAGGCCATGACAAGTGCTAGCTGATTTAGTCCTAAAGAGCAGCCTACTTTTCTGGAATGTGAGGAAGTTCAGGCATGTTTAGCATAAACACAGATGCATTCTGAGGAAACATATGTAGCTGTAGCAAATCTAAATGCAGATTTGGGGCTTCCTAATTTGCATTTTTTATAGTAGGATAGGTTTGGTTGATTTATATATTGTACTGAAATGTGCACAAATCAGCAGCCCATAGAAGCTAATCAGAAAGCGTATCCTCCTTTTTGGTCTACTAAAGAAATCGAGTGCCATTGTGGATCTTGCTTGCCTTTTTAAAAAGGCCTCTTGATCTGGTTGGTATACACTAGTGGAAAGGAAAATGGAGGTGTTCTCCATAACAACCAGTTAGATGTTTTTTTTCTGTTGCCTGTTTGACATTTTGAATTTGCATTGCTTTAAAACAATTCTAAAGGTTAATTTTTTTTTAAATAACAAGCATGTCTATACTTACCTACTGTGTGCAGTCGTTTTGCCTGGATCCTCCTCTTCTCAGGACCCCCGCAGGCTCTCTTGGCTCCTTCTTTGTTTTTGGTGCCCCCACAGCAAGCAGCTTGCTATGGGGGGCACCCAAGCAGGTGTGTTCCCAAGCCGCTGCTCCATGTGTCCATTCACAAACGGAGCTGTGATTTGGCCCTGCCCCCTCTCTCCTCTATGGCTGACTGGCTGTGATTGACAGCAGCAGGAGGCAGAGACTGGGGACAGCTGAGGCTGTTGTGCACATCGATGGATCGCAATGGGGCTCAGGTAAGCATTAGGGTGGGCTGGGGGCACTGCTGCACACAGGGTTTTTTTTCTTCATTCATAGAATGCATGAAGTTAAAAAACCTTGAGCGTTTACACCACTTTAAGTAACAGATTTTTGCTATTTTCTGTACTTTCATTTTAAGGCATATGAATGTTCAGATACATGCTGACTCTACAGAGATCAATGGCGGTATCCTGTTGAGTGGCTAATGCAGCTCTGGTATAGATTTGAGGCACGGAGCCACTGAAAAAGTAAAGTTCCAAAGTTAGAAGTGCAAAGAACACCATCATGGTAGTAGAGAAGGGACAACAGTTTGTGTGCTAAATGCATTACTACATATAACCATCCATCTTGGAGGTATTTTCAATGTTGAGTGGGAATCCAACTGATTTGGGGGACTTGTTCCAAGTGGTGAGCATACTGATCCTCCATGTTTCTTCACTGCAGCTTTAGAGGATTAAATGATGGTTAGAAGACTCATGGGTACTTAATTTTTTTTTTTTTTTTTTGCATAAAGTAGGTCTGACTTTTTGGGCAGCTTTTTGAAAAGGCTTCCAAGGCTAAGTTATGCTAGGTAGAGAAAGCCAAACTGTTTTTTTTTTCTTTGTCTATTGAGGGACACAGCATTTCTTTAAAGCAACAGTCCAAGCAAAATCTTTACATGTCCTTGTTGCTGATTTCCTACCTTCACTGAATATGTCATCCCTCTACTGGTTCACTCAGTAGTTGCTCTGAAATAACCTGTTAATTTTCAGATCAAACAGTCAGTTCTCTTTGGTTTTCTGTTTGTGAGAACGGTGTCTGCTATGCCTCCTATTTCCCCAGCTACTGGTCGTGGCACATTCCTTCTGTAGTTCTTTCTCCAGGAAGCAGTGATGTAATTCAACTCCGCTTGCAGTGATTGGTGGACCAAGACTCTCAGA
Source organism: Staurois parvus (assembly GCF_062004578.1). Lineage (NCBI taxonomy): Eukaryota > Metazoa > Chordata > Amphibia > Anura > Ranidae > Staurois > Staurois parvus. The sequence continues at coordinate 3,482,294 of NW_028318099.1, forward strand.
CACATTCAACATGTACAGGCCTAGTGTACCTGCCCACATTTACTACAAATCCCTGTGGTTGATGGGAACTGTAGTTTCTTTTTACTGCAGAGAGAGAGGATATGATGTAATCCTTGCTGTTATACCTCCTTGGCAGAGCATCGGTTATCTCTTGCATTACAGAGATGAGGTCATAAAAATTTAATTAGACTTTTCTCCTAAATGGTAAGGATTTTTAAATTGCATTAACTGTTTAGTGTCTTGTGTAGGGGTGTACTAATGGGTGATTGTTTTTTGTTTTTTTTTGTGTGCCTATCCTGGAGCTTTTTTTAAACCTTCTCCTGTAGGCGGCTGTATAACTCAAAGGTTAAAGACTCCCTATATCCCTCAGTGGACTCCTGAAAAAAGGAATTTCAGGTGATAACAAAAATTAGTTTATTTTTTTTTAAGGCTATTTGTCACTGATTTTAAAGCTTTACTGAAACATTTGTTTGTTGGGGGCTTAAAGGAAAGTCCAAACTGGCTATATGCTGCTCTAGCATTTTACCAGAGGGCCTGATGTATCTGAAATCAGCCAGTAAGTAAATCCTGCATGCTGTGACACATGAATATGTGCACCAGCAGTCAAATCAATTGTGTAGTCTAGGTTCATTCTGCGTTGGTACCTCAAATGTCAAAAGGGGTGTCAGTACAAGATGACATGCAAAGGCTTGTTCAAGTATAATCATGTACTGATCTCATTTTCCTAATGAAGCTGAAAACTCTCAGCTAGGTATTGGCTACTTTTTTTTTTTTAATTAAGCAGAAAAAAACAGTGATGCATGAATGCAGTCCTTTTTTATCAGAGCAGTACGATGAGAGGCAATCCACTGCTTCATGGCCGGCACTTGAACTTTGAGATGTCTTTGTGACATTGCAATAAAGTTTGTTAAAAAAAAAAGAGGAAACCGCGTGATCCGTTGGGCTTCGCCAGATTGCGCTGCACACCACCCGCTGTGCTGCTGTACAGTGGCTGGTGTGAACCAGCACTGAGTTAAAATATTTTGTACGAATTTCATTTCAAGTGCTAAATGGTTTTACCACCGGCATGATTGTAAGTAAAATCAAGAATTGTTTTTATTTCTTGTTTCAGTTGTTTCAGTTTCTGCTGCCAGTATCACAAGGTCATTGAATACGTTTTACGCACGTATTTGCATTAGGTCATTTTCTCTGAGGATGCCTCTAGGTTTGTGTGAGGACATCTTATGGAACAGACCTATCTTTTTTATTATTCTGCAGGCTCAAGTTTACAAGTCTGCGTCCTAATTAAATTTAATCAAAAGTAATATTAGACTGAAAGTCACACTGTTGACTGGTGGCAGTACAACTAGAGCTGTGTTTTTGGCATTGTCTCTTGGCTTTGGTTTTTGAAAGATCATGTTCAAAACTTCCAGTAAAAATTTCATTACATGATTTTTTTTTTTTTTTTTTTCTTGGAAGACATCTTTTCTCCAGAGGTTGTATGTCTATTTGTGACCTGAGAAACTCCTCTGCTGTTGAAGACCACAATGCCTTTTGTTTGTGTGTTCTGCTTACTATTGGCTGGTAGTTTTCATGTCCTTGACTAATGGGGCAGTATAATAGACCTAGGTTTCTTTGTGTTGGGTATGCCAATTATGTCATGGTCTCAGTTACCCATGGAATTTGAAGGAATCCAGTAGTTTGGAACAGTTGCCTATAAACTGATTGGTGGTTCTATATTTGCTACAAAACCTTGTACTTGTGGCTCTACATTAACAAGTGATGTGTCAACAGGTGAAACATGGTGAAAGTAAGGTTGGGACATCTATGGTTTCCCTTGATGCCTGGAAACCAATACAGCTTCTAAGGAGAGAACACACAGCACACATTGCTTTGAGTGCTTTGTTTTCATTCATGGCATTCAGTCTTTTGTGTTCTATTCTATTTCATGACATTCATGAAATGAGTGTTACTTCACAACATTCAGTACCAGTGCAAAATGCATCATTCTTGTAATCAAAGTATTGCAAATTAAAATTGCTAATGTGTAGTGTAAAAAAGAGGTGCAGCTTTTATTTAAAGTGTTTCTAATCCCAGGACCCTGCATTCACTATATCTGGTCTCCCACAGTACACAGAGCATGGAAATGCAATTATATATGTAAATATAAACGGCTAAATACCTTTTCTCATCAGCAGTTAGAGCAGTCTTGTGACTTCTATCAGTGTCCAGCAGAGCACTGGTTAAAGCTTGTAGAGGAATTTTCATTCTCCCCTGGTTAATTCTATTGGGCTGCAAACCCCTTGACCCTCTGTCTGGACAGTGCTGATTGGTCCTGTGCTGATCACATGCACTCTCCCAAGAAAAAAAAACTCTCTAGCAACACACACCAAACTGAGTATGTGCAGCTTTCCCTTAAGGCTCTTTTCTATCAGCATATAGATTGGGGGCAATAGAAGAAGGGGAGGATCAGAGAAGACAGGACAAAAACATCCTTTTTCACAATGCAGAGGATTAACCCCTTAGGTTCCACAGTGAGTATAACCAGCATGCTTTGTTGCATATACAAGCTGACTTTCCTGTTTTGGGTTTAGTAAAACTTTAATTTGTTATACAAAATTTGGAAATATTTCTATAGCAGTTGTCCAAATTCTGTCATCTTTAAAGTGAAAGTTATAACACAGCAACTCATGATCACATGTTTAACGGACCAAAGGATTGTCTGGACAGTTGTTCAGGAAACGTCCTGTCTTTTTCACTATTCTCTTAAGTTATTCATTGCATAATGGAAAGTGCTAACGAGATGTATCCCTACTACCAATTAACACTGAAACCTGGGTGAAGGTCATTGGCCAGGTAATTATTCATGCACTTCTGAGCTTTTTCCTGCAGTTTCCCTAGACAGCTGTACCTGGTATCTGTCTCATTTAAATGAGAAAAGTAAAGGTTGCTGTAGTTAAAGGAGATCCTTTTCTTAATTCCTTTTGTTAAATATTGGTTGCTATTTTTCTAGGAACTTTTATTGAAGTTTCTTTTGAGGAACATCTATGCCCTTCTTTGGTTCATAGCAGTTATTTTTTCCTTTGAATGTGCTGAGTGGTAGTAGGGAATGGCTCCTATGGCACTGGCAGGGCAATGTTTCCTGGCCTCTTTTTACTATTTTCAGGGCCTGAGAGTGACTGTGGGTCTGCAATGGTCTGCTAGATCCTCAAGCTGTTTGCATAACACTCTCTTGATTAAACCTGTGAATTGATCATATAGAGGCTATGACCTGTCCCTTAGATTGTACGCCCCTTGAGGGTTGGGGACTGATGTGAATGTACAATATATATGTAAAGCGCTGTGTAAATTGATGGCGCTAAATAAATACCCAAAATAAATAAAATAAATGTAAAAAATCTTCATGTCCTTTTTTTGTTACACATACTGTAAACAAAAAACAAAAAAACCCCCAAAAACTAAGGGCTCTTGGGTTTAGTTTCTATAAGCACTTCACTTAATGCTATCCCAACATTTGCTGTTTTTTTTTTTGCCTTCCTCTGGATCCGCTGTGGGTATAGGATTATAACTTTTTAAAAAACATTTTTAATGGTTGAACAGGATGGACTTTTGTCTTTTTTTCATCCAGACTAACTATGTAACATTGCTCAAAAGATTTTAAAAAAATGTATCCCATATCCAGTGTCTACTGTGCTAGAGTCATAAACCTAAATAAAAATGTATATTTTTTTTTCTGTAATGTCCTTGACAGGACAACATATCTGGATACATTTCCCTATGTTTATAGCAAATATCACAACATATTTACCCCTTAGCCCTGGTTCACATCAATGCAACCCCAAAGTCGTATGACTTTGAGGTCCGACCATGCTGTGTGATTTCATTGCAACTTGCTGCCACTCAGTGTGACTTCAATAATATATGCCAAAGCAAGTTGCAACGAAGTTGCACAAAAATAGCGCAGGAGCCTTTTTTGGAGTTGCAGTGATTAGGACGGGGCCATTGTAAGATATGGCATGTAACTAATCATACAGCTTGGAACCCGCAAGTCGCATTGCTTTGAAATGAGGCTTAGGGTTCATGTACACAGCAGCTGATGAGAAACTCACATTCAGGAGCTTTTCTGCGTTTTTTTTTTTTCCAGCAGCCCCTGAACTCTCCCTAATGTTTTCCTGTGTGTCCATGTCTACTAGTGACGTTTTACAGGCAGTTAAGTTTACAGTCATTTTTTTAATGCACCAAACTTGCGTTCAGGAGTAGATTTTATCAGCGTTCCAAACACTTGTAAACGCGGCTATCCCCTTTTATAAGTGTTTGCGTTTAGAAGCGTTTTTTAACTTCCATATCCAAATGCTGTCCAGAGCCTTTTTTCATCATCAGAAATGCATGCAAAGTGTTTTCCATGTATTCAAATGGACCTAGCACACCAGCGCAGTCAGTTCCAGGTTTTGCGTGAAGGAAAAAATGGTAGAACGCACCGCATTATGCTCATGATGGGATCCATAGTGAGTACAACCAGAAAAGACAGGTAATCTCAACACATACTACTCTCTCTGCTTCTGCTCTATTTCTCTCAAAATGTCTGAAGTAGTTAATTTTTTACTGTTTTTCAGTACATTCTGGGCATTTTGGAAGGCCACCTGAGGTTATCTTAAAAAAAGCTTCTAAACGCAAACGCTCATAAACGTGTTATGCAAACGCAGCTAAACAGACTTATTTTAACCTACGTTGTCCAGCAGTCAGTTTCCATTGTTCAGAGGTGTTTTCCAAACGTCCCGTGTACATGGAGCCTTAGACCTCATGCACACTGGATGTTTTTACCGCTGCTTCTAGGGGTATCTGGTTTGTTTTTTGTTTTTTGTTTTTTTTCTCTCTTCTTTCTTGTCTCTAAACTCTCTTGCATGTTAGCCTATGTGTCCTTGCACACATAAGCATTTAGCGACAGGAAAAAAAACCTTCTAAATGCCAGAATAAATTAGCCAATGAAATGAATGAACACCCAAAGCCTTATTCCAGATAAATGCGTTTACACACTTTAACAAGCATCAGGCATTTTTTCTGCGAAAATGCTGCTGCCAGGAGGAAAGGCTTCTAGGCCAGTTAGGAAAATGTGTGCATGAGGCCTTAGAAGTTTTCTAGTTTTATTATCCTTGAGTATTGTACTATTGTGGATTTCATTTAGATTTTCTTTTTTTTCTACATTGTAATAAAATGTATTTGTTTAGCAGCCTGATAATTTCAGGCCATGTTTATGAAAGCCAGTCATCTCTTTAACAAACTTTATAAATCTCTGAACGCTTCAGAGGTATGATTCAGATATGTGTTGCTTGATGATTACAAACAGTGGAATTTGCCTGAAAAGAGCAGTCTGCTGGGGGCAAGTTAATTGTTAATCATTTTGTGTTTCTTCTTGCTGCATACCCTACATAGCACTCCCGAGTTGTACTGCACTACTCATTAAGTGCAGTTTTTTTTTTTTCAGTGAGATAGCTATTTCTTATGTATGGCTGATGTGCTTTTTCTGCTGTGCAATGACTTTTATCTATTGCATCTGTTATGTTGCAACATTACTGTTTGATAGTGTATTTAACTGTGGGTGGTCTTTTAATTAATAATGCACCCATGGCAGCCAGATTTCATATTTTATTATTTTGCAGCATTTAACTGTATGTTCCCTTTAAGGGTTCATTCACATGGGCAAAAACACTGCGTTTAGATGTGTATTTTCTGCATGAAAGATGGGATCATGTGTAAAATATGCACTCAAAGTACTGGCATTTATGCACGTTTATATGCGTTTCTGAGTAATATCTGCAGATCTATGCACATAAAATCTGCAGCTGTGTCCTACTTTTATTTATTTATTTTTTGTACATCCCTAAATGCAGCGCTCATTTTCGTATGTAGACATCTCTTTGTGTATGGGCTCATTGATTACTATAGTGCTGCATTTTGATGCGTACAAAACTATCTGCCGTATGCATCTAAATGCAGCATTTTGTTTTCTGCCCCCATGAATTGGCCTTTAAAGTGGCAAACCCTCCCCTCCTGAAGACTCCTGGGATGTATGACATCATTTTCCTAGGCATGGAATTCCAGGAAGTAAATGAAGAAATTACTTCATTACTTAAGAAAAAAAAAAGGTTAAAACAAGTACATATGATATGCTTTCCTATCTATTTGCTAACGCTAGTAGCATAAAGATTAGAAATAATCAATGTTGACTGACAGAGTGAAGTTCTGCTTTATTTGTGAAGGGGATGTATTATCTTGGCTGCAAGTTGTGCTACTAAAATACTAATATGGGAGAAGGACACGAAAATTGCTTTATTTATAATACTAAATGTCTAGCAGAAGGTTTTCTACCTTAGGCCTGATTCATACCTGTGCAGGTTGCTTTTGATCCATTTTCTGCAATTCTTTTTGCGGTTCGTTTTGTGTTTTTTGCACTCTCTTTTGATGCTTTTTTTTTTTTTGGCCAATTTGTTGTTCTGCAGATTAACCACCTCCCGTCCGGCTGTTGTATATAAACGGCCGGACGGTGGCAGTGCAGGGTCGGGTGGCCATTTATAAATGGCCTCCCCGCACCCTGCTTGTGCGCTCTCCCTGGGAACGTGCAGCACCGCGATCCGGTGCCCGCTGTGTCCTCCGGACACAGTGGAAAACACCGATCGTCGGACGGGACCTCTGTACGAGGTCCCGATCATGTGATCACTGATTGGCCAATCAGTGATCACATGCAGAGTAGTAAGCAAGATGTCACTTGTGAAATCTGTTAATGATCACAGAGGTCACAAGGCTGTTCACAACAGCCTTGTACCATGTGACAAGCTGTGACCAATCACAGCTCACTCAGTAGTTCTCAATGGCTGCAAGAATGATCACTGAGTATTAACGAGGGGGGGGGGGGGTGGAGGGAGAGAACTGTATGTAAACAAAACAGTTTTCTCCCCTGCCAGCTCTAGCACACTGCTTTGTATGCATAGCAGAGCCATACAAAGCAGTGTGCTTGCAGTTGAAAGCACAGGCACAGCTTACTGTGAAACAGCACACAATCAACTCTTTGATCGCCCCACATGTTAACCCCTTCCTGTCCAGTGCCATTAGTACAGTGTCAGTGCTTTTTATTAGCACTGATCACTGTATTGGTGTCACTGGGGATGTCAGTGACACCAAGTCAGTTCCCTCCAGTGTCGGAATGCCCGCCGCAGTCCAGTATCTATACCGCCTTTTGTAAATGCTATAACTTTCACGTAAACCAATTAATTTAGACGTATTGGGATTTTTTTCAGCAGAGACGTATAGCAGCATACATTTTGGCCTAAATTTGACGACATTTTATTTTTTTCATTTTTTTTTTTTACTGTACATGTTTAATAGCAAAAGTAAAAAAATGTATTTTTCTCAAAGTTGTCAGTCTTTTTTTTTCATAGCGCAAAAAATAAACGCACAGGCGATCAAATACCACCAAAAGAAAGTTCTATTCATGGGAAAAAAAGAATGTAAATTTAATGTGGGTGCAGCATTGCATGACCACGCAATTGTAAGTAAAATTAACGCAGCGCTATAATGCAAAAAATGGCCTGGCTAGGAAGGGGGGTAAATCCTCTGGAGGGCAAGTGGTTAAAAAAACGTGTCAAAATGTGTCAAAAGCGCAATACATGCTTTTTCTTCAGCATCTCCATTGAAGTCTATTAAACCAAAAATGTACCGTTTTGCGTTTTAAAAAGTCCCTATTTCCAAAATAGTCCAAAAAAATAAAAATTCTATCCAAAACTGTATTTAAATCAGAGGTGCTTTTAGGAATGTCTGGGGCTTTATATGGTGACTTAAACTTTTAATATATTTAACATAGTGCTGTTTATCTCCTCCTCACCTCCCTGCCTGTCTCCAGCACTGCACCCCAAGACTAGCAAGGAGGAGAGAGACCTTGCAGTGTGACAAGCACTGATTGGGTGCTTGTCAGGAAAGGGGAGTGCCAAGGTCTTTAAAGCGCAGCAGGGCTAAACGGGGGGGGAAAAACACCGGCCTGGCACCTGGAACCACATTTCCCGGGTGTTGGGTGATATAAATTGGGCACCCCTGTGTACATTGTGTATATGGCAAATTTCAACCAGAATAGGAAGTAAAAGGAAATTCTGTTCCAATGGGGGACAAAGGAAGCAATAAAACACATTTGATTGCTTTCTGTACCCAAATAAAGAACATTTTTCCTAGTGTGCAGATGATGCGTATCAAACAGAGGGGAAACCTACACTAGTGGGACATTATTAGCATTAAAAACACATTTTCTAGTTCTACTGTCTGGATTTGATTTCTGTCTGTGTCCCCATGAGTGAGATTTCTTTTGTTCGGCTGTTCATTTCCAGCCAGTAGTTGGCATTGTAAACTTTTCTCCATTTAACTGACCATCCTTTACAGCTTAAAAAATGGAGCTCAGTAGCATAGGCAAGCCTGTTTAAAAAGCTCAATAGCAAAAGCCCAAGCAGACATCCCTGACATGTTTAGATACTTGTTAACATTAGGCAGTGTCTTAAAGTGCTACTAAACTCTCCCCCCCACCCTTCTTCTTTTTCCCACTTTCCTGTAGTGCTTTCTAAAGCTCATACTCACCTGTAAAGTGAACAAAGCATTCTCCCTCTGGAGATCCACTGTTCTGGTGCCCCACAGCAGGTAATGCCTCACCATCTAGATCCACTTAAGTTGGCTGCCTCTAATGGGTGCCAGCTTCGATGATGTGCCATTGTTGGTTGCTCTGCCTGCCAAACCTTAAAAAAAAAAAACCCCAAATAACAAATCTGCTTGGGGGGGGGGGGGGTATTGGGGGAGAGAGTGTTAGAGCGGAACTAATTCCTTTTGAGAAATTAGTTCTCTTTTTAAGGCAAATGGCTTCTGATGTGCTTCTTTTAGAAATCCAATCATGCTGACAAAAGTATTGTAGTGAATGCTTATCTGTACAGCTCTAAATAATGACCAGCTGTTTGTCAGTCTTTTATATGCAAATAATACCTAAAACAGGTTGTCACCCCTTATACACATCCATTCTTTAGGGAACATTCACCATTGTGCTGTGGGCACTTATAGGTATGCTAAAGAGACCACAAAACAGCAATCATCTTTTGCACATAGCTGCCTTTGCTTGAAATTTTGGAGTTACTGTGATGAGTCGGTTATATTTGTAATTTTCACCCTTAAAGTGATTTTAAAGGCAATTAGAAAAAAGTCATTCTTACCTGCTTTGTGTAGTGGCTTTGCACAACGTAGCCCCGATCCTCCTCTTCTCGTGTCCCCCGTTGGCACTTCTGGCCCCTCCCTCCTGTCAAGTGCCCCCAGAGCAAGCAGCTTGGTATGGGGGCATCCAAGCAGGCTTGCTCCTTAGTGTCTGCTCTGCATGTCCATTCACACACAGAGCCGTGGCTTGGTCCCATCCCTATCTCTTCATTGGCTCATTGGCTGTGATTGACTGCTGCTGTCTCAGCCAATGAGGAGGGAGAGTCCCGGAAAGCTGGGGCTCTTGTGCACATCACTGAATTGCTGTCAGGCTCAGGTAAGTATTGGGGGGGGAGGGGCTGAAGGAGACTCTGCACACAGAAGGTTTTTTAACTTTTGCATAGAATGCATGAAGGTAACCACTTTAATCTGGCCTTGTGATTTTTTTTTTCCTGCAAATCACTCGATTTGCCCATTAACACAATCAGTGTTGATGGGAAAATCCCTCCTGTGGAGCTATTGTGTTTTCATTGTGGATAGGGGGGGGTTTGGGGGGTGGCAGCTGCACGGGGCTGGTTGTACCCAAGTTGTACAACAAACGAATTGCATACAATCAGCCTACCCATACATGCTTTGAGTCTGTGCTGAACCGGCTGGGATTCGAACCATCTATGGCCAGCTTTAGCTTTCTGGGGTTTTCTGGGGTTTTTTTGTTCTATATGTGGTATAGAGAAAAGGAACTGAGATCTCTACCTTCTGGTTGGATAACACTACACAATCAGGGATGTGGAAAGTTTTGAAAAAACTACTTGTCCAGGGACTAAATCAGTGTCCCAATCTACTTGTCCCTCATGACAATCTACTTGTCCAGATAGAAAAAAAAAAAATGTAACCAAAACTGTATTTAACTCGGAGGTGATATTAGGAATGTTTTAAAAACAAAAGAGGCTTTATGGTGACTTAAACGTTTAATATTGTTAATATTGCGCTGTCTGTCTCCTCCTCCCCTCCCTGCCTGTCTCCAGCACCGCACTCGGGACTAGCAGGGAGCAGAGAGACCTTGCAGTATAATGAGCACTGATTGGGTGCTTGTCAGTAAAGGGGAGTGTCGGGCTTATCCTTTATCCCTTTCACTGCCAGTGCCGTTTTTGCTTTTTTTACACAAGATTAAAAAAAATCATTTTAGGCCTGAAGATTACACAAAACCCCCAAACATGATATATTTTCTGAAATCCGAGACCCTGGAGAATAAAAAAGCAGTAGTTATAAATTTTATGTCATATGATATTACCACTACATTTCAGTAAAAAATACAAGTTAGTTAATTTTAGGGCACAACAAAAAAGCAATAAATTACCCTATTTTTTTGTAAAATATAAAAGATGCAGTTGCAGCGAGTAAATAGATATCCAACTTGTCAAAACTTAAATTTGTGTGCACTTGTAAAATGGCGACAAACTTCAGTACCCTATATTTTCTATAGGTGACGTTTTTAAAGCCCCTTCTAGGTCATCAGTATAGTGTTATGGTCTGGTGCTAGTATTATTTCTCTCATTCTGGTGTGCGCAGTGATATGTAACGTGTATCGCAATCAACGTTTTCACGCGTAGGCACCCCAGCGTGTGCTGTGTATATGTGGGGGGGTGGCTCAAATTTTTTTTGTGGTGGGGGAGGGGGTGTTATGTGCTTTGTGTGTAACTTTCATTTTTTACAATTTAAAAAAAAACAAAAACATTTTTTTTAACTTAATTTTTTTTCATCACATCACTATGTGATGATTTTTTGGTGACAGGTTCTGTCTAAAAGACCCTGGATGTCTCCCCTCTACTCCCCTGAATGTAATGCAGTGCACATTGCACTGCATTACATTCTTTCCCGATCTCAATTGCTGGGAATCTCTCAACAGGGACCCGGAAGTGACATCATAACGTCACTTCCGGGTCAGGACAAGAAGGGGAAGGGAGCGGACATCTCCTCCCTCCCCTCTAGAAGACCCTAGAGCTCTTCTTTATTTGTTTTTAAGTAATTTACCAGCTATTTTAATACTGCTGCTGTAGCACTTTCTGTACCTCCAAAGGTGCGCCCATTTAGAGGCAGAATTATCCCCCCCCTTGCCCCCCAGGCATGTTATTTAAAGGAATTGGACATTTTTATTGTTTTACCTTATGCATTTAAATTACTGTTCTTAGCTGAATAGTAATTTAAAGGTTTTTTTAACTGCTGGGTTTGCATCAATAAATGTCCCCCAGTATATTTAATTGTGAAAGAATTCAGCATGATTCCTAATGCACCCTGAAGTGCAACACACCTTTTGCCCACCAGAGTGAGATGCAGAACTTGGGGCACTTCCTAATTCCAAAGGCACATGTGATAACTCAGTACACTCCTATGCAGGGTATGTAATAACTGAACCTTTTAAACAAGGTGTTTGGAAATGTGTTAATGGATAAACATTTGTACACTCACCTGCCACTTTATGAGGTACACCTTGCTAGTGGAAGAAAATATCCCCCATACCATTATACCCCCACCACCAGCCTGAACTGTTGATACAGAGCAGGATGGATCCATGCTTTCATGTTGTTTCCACCTAATTCTTACCCTACCATCTGAATGTTGCAGCTGAAATTGAGACTTCTCAGACCAAGCAACATTTTTCCAATCTTCTGTTGTCCAATTTTGGTGAGCCTCTGCGAATTGTGGCCTCTTTTTCCTGTTCTTAGCTGACAGGAGTAGCACCCAGTGTTGGCTTCTGCTGCTCTAGCCCATCTGCTTCAAGGTTCAATGTGTTGTGCATTCAGAGATGGTATTCTGCATACTTTGGTTGTAACAAGCGGTTATTTGAGTTACTGTTGCCTTTCTATTTTCTTGAACTAGTCTGCCCATTCTCCTCTGATCTTTTCGTCCACACAACTGCCACTCACTGGATATTTTCTCTTTTTCGGACCATGCTCTGTAAACCCTAGAGATGGTTGTACGTGAAAATACCAGTAGATCGACAGTTTTTGAAATACTTAGACCAGCCGTTCTGGCACCAGCAACTATGCTACGTTCAAAGTCACTTTAATCCCCTTTCTTCCCCATTCTGATGCTCGGTTTGAACTTCAGCAAGTTGTCTTCACCAAACCTAGATGTCTTAATGCATTGAGTTGCTGCCATGTGTTTGGCTGATTTTAACAATTTGTGTTACCAAGCAATTGAAAAGGTGTACCGAATAAAGTGGCTGGTGAGTGTATGTAGCCATTTTTAAATACAATTTGGGTATCATGGGAAACCCAGAAAAATATCATCAGTTATTTTGCTCTGTGTCCCCTTGGGGAGATTTCCCTCAAGTTCTTGTCTCGATGTAAGATCCTCTAGATCAGGGGTATTGAATTAAAATTCAAGGAGGTCCGGTCACTAAAATTTTCTTTTGGCCCAGGGCCGAATAAGGTGTGCCCATCAGTGTGCCCCCTTACATTACGTGTCGCCATCAGAGTGCCCCTTTACATCAGGTATCCCCATCACATTACCACCTTACATCAGGTATTCCCGTCAGAGTGCTCCCTTATACTCAAAGTATCCCTTTCTATCATATTTCCCCATCAGAGTGCCCCTTTCCATCATATTCCCTGTCAGGCTGCCCCTTTCCATCATATTCCCTGTCAGGGTGCCCCTTTCCATCATATTCCCTGTCAGGGTGCCCCTTTCCATCATATTCCCTGTCAGGGTGCCCCTTTCCATCATATTCCCTGTCAGGGTGCCCCTTTCCATCATATTCCCTGTCAGGGTGCCCCTTTCCATCATATTCCCTGTCAGGGTGCCCCTTTCCATCATATTCCCTGTCAGGGTGCCCCTTTCCATCATATTCCCTGTCAGGGTGCCCCTTTCCATCATATTCCCTGTCAGGGTGCCCCTTTCCATCATATTCCCTGTCAGGGTGCCCCTTTTCATCATATTCCCTGTCAGGGTGCCCCTTTTCATCATATTCCCTGTCAGGGTGCCCCTTTTCATCATATTCCCTGTCAGGGTGCCCCTTTTCATCATATTCCCTGTCAGGGTGCCCCTTTTCATCATATTCCCTGTCAGGGTGCCCCTTTTCATCATATTCCCTGTCAGGGTGCCCCTTTTCATCATATTCCCTGTCAGGGTGCCCCTTTTCATCATATTCCCTGTCAGGGTGCCCCTTTTCATCATATTCCCTGTCAGGGTGCCCCTTTTCATCATATTCCCTGTCAGGGTGCCCCTTTTCATCATATTCCCTGTCAGGGTGCCCCTTTCCATCATATTCCCTGTCAGAGTGCCCCTTTCCACAGTATGTGCCCATTTGTGCCCCCTTAACATAAAATGTGCTCATCAAAGTGCCCCTTAACATAAAATAAGGGGCATGCTAATGGGCACATTCTATGTTAAGGGGTACTCTGAAGGGCACATTTATATTAAGGGGCACTCTGATGGGCACATTTATATTAAGGGGCACTCTGATGGGCACATTATTTGTGAAGAGGGACTCTGATGGGCACATTTTATGCTAAGGGGCATTCTGATGGGCACATTATATTACGGGACACTCTGATGGGCATATTTATATTAATGGGCACTCTGATGGGCACATTTATATTAAGGGGCACTCTGATGGATACATTTTATGTTAAGGGGCACTCTGGGCACATTCTATGTTGTGCCCGTCAGAGTGCCCCTTAACATAAAATAAGGGGCATGCTGATGGGCACATTTTATGTTAAGGGGCACTCTGATGGGCACGCTATGTTGAGGGGCACTCTGATGGGCACATTCTATAAAACTTTTAGAAATGTTAGTGTTTTATTAGTGTTTTTACAGTACATGTAGAGGAAAAAATAAAGCTAGAAAAAAAGCTGTTGGGATTGTTTTAGTAGAGTTAAGCGGTGTTTAGGAGTGTTGAGAGTTTTTTCTGCTGGAAAACGCTTTAAAAAAACTCTACAAAAACATTTTATTTTTCTGATCCTAGATGCTGAAGCTCAAAAAATGCTAATAGCGTAAAGTACTGTGCATGGACACATAGAACACTTTTTTTTTGCTCCTAGGAGCAGAAAAAAAATGCTGCTAATAGCTTCTAGGAGCTTAAAAAAACGTTAGTGTGCATGGAGGCTAAAACATATATTTGCAAAATAGAAATTTCACATACATAGCAAAAAGTAAAAAAAATCTACATGAGATTAAAATAGTTAAAAATAAAAAACCAAAAAACACAAAACAAAAAAAAAAGACTAAAATATAACTGATCCAAACCATTATACTATTTTATACCTTTTTACTGCTGTGATTGAGAATTAGAGGGTGTCATCGTATACCTGATCCTTGTACTCTTTGTGGTAGCAAGGTCTGCAACTCATTTCTGGCTTTTCCAGTGCGGAGGAGTTTGTCCAAGTGATCTTGATGAAAGTCTAGACTTTACTGGCAGATGTTTAACTGAAAATAAATAATGTGGCATATTTTTCTGTACAGTTTTACATTTTTCATGTCAAGTTTTCAAACCCGAGGAGGAAAGAAATCAGTTTGACACCATTCAACCCCCCTGAAATGGCTGTTCAGATTTTATCACTGACAATGCTTTTGTGCCACAGACATTTTAGCGGCAAAATATGCTACTTTTTTATACCAATGTGAAATGTCCATTTTTCCTAAGTACAACAGTATCTTGGCTTATTAGTGACCAGAGAAGGGTTTTTGCATGATTTTGAACAAATTGTAGTTCATTTTGAATTTATTTTTGTAGAAATTGGTATGCAGTCAGGCTGTATAACAAGTAAAGATGATATTTTTTGCTTATTGTACATGTTTAAATGGGGTTTTTTTAACTTTAAGTGGTTGCCCTGTGTTGGTAGCACAATGAAGATCTGAACTGCTGCTCTTACATGGAGTACAGCAATACAGATGTCCTAGTGGTCTGACATGCCCCCCTGCCTAGTTCTCCAATCAACATCACTAAGGCTGCTTTCACACTTGAGCGTTTTGCAGCTTAAAGCTCGAAGCTCCAAAAAAGCTCAAACTTAAAAAGTCAATTGTTCTCCATGGTACCTGTTTGCGTGATCAGATGTAAACAGGCAGCATAGAGCAATTGATTTTTTAAGTTTGAGCTTTTTTTGGAGCTTCAAGCTTTAAGCTGCAAAACGCTCAAATGTGTATGCAGCCTAATGCTCTCTGAGCAGCGTTGTTGGTTGGAGCATAGAAGGGTGTGTTGGACCAATGTGCTCTGTGTGAGAGCAGTAGGTACGGTTCTCCAGCATACTGCATGCACAGGACAGCTTTGATTTAGTTTAAGCACTTTTAGCAAACATACAAGAAAAGACCCCACATGTTCAGTTAATGCTAGGCACTCTGTAGAACTAAAAAATGGCTTCAAATGAGCTTTTGAAGTTTTAACAGGACTGTGCTCCTTCTATGTAGAACTAAATTGTCTAAACCAGTGCTGAACCTACTTTTACAAACACTTTCTTGACCAAACCCCCTGGACCCCCCCCCCCCCCCATGCTTAATCCCTACCCAAATTCATACTCCCAGGTTTATGTACCATGTCCAGCCAGTGTTCTACTGGCAGGTGGCAGGAAAAGGAAGACCAGTTGGCAGGACAGTGCGCCAATACAAGGTAAGTATAAAGCTTTGGAGGGGAGGGTGGGTTAGATCAGCTCAGTGGGTGGAGATGAAAAGGGTAAGGCAATTGTCAGAATAGTGTTTTCCTTCCAAAGGCTTTTTTAATTCTTTCAGCTGCTCTGGTATTAAGAAACTAAAATTGCTAAGATTATTTGTTACAGGTGCTTATATATAGCGCTGTCAATTTACGCATCACTTTACATATATATAGTACATTCATATCAGTCCCTAACCCTAAAGGAGCGTACAATCTAAGGTCCCTAACTGTCATTTATACACACACTAGGGCCAATTTAGACAGGTGTCGATTAACCTACCAGCATGTCTTTGGAGTGTGGGATGAATCCAGAGTACCTGGAGGAAACCCATGCAAGCACAAGGAGAACATGCAAACTCCAGGGAGGTCTTACTGTGGTGAGACCTTCAAATATCTACAGCTCAGCAATACAGCCTTAATGTGTGACTAAATCCACAGATTTAAAGTGTTACTAAACCCAGGACCCTGCATTCACTATATCTGGTCTCCCTGGACCCTGCATTCACTATATCTGGTCTCCCTGGACCCTGCATTCACTATATCTGGTCTCCCACAGTACACAGAACATGGAAATGCAATTATTTTAGTAAATATAAACTGCTAAATACATTTTCTCATCAGCAGTTAAAGCAGACTTGTGACTTCTATCAGTGTCCAGTCGATGTTAAAGCTTGTAGGAGGAGTGTTTTCATTCTGCTCCAGGCGGATGCAGGACCCCTAACCTCTTTCTGGACAGTGCTGATTGGCCCTGTGCTGATCGCATGCACTCTCCCAGGAAAAAAACAACTCTGTAGCAATACACACCAAACTGAGCATGTGCAGAGTGACTCCACATTATATGTTTTATCAGGAGATGAGGGGGGGATAATGGAAGAAGGGAGGATCAAAGAAGTCAGGCTCAAACATTGTTTTTACACAATGCAGAGGATTAACCCCTTAGCTTCCACAGTGAGTATAACAAGCATGCTTTACTGCATGTACAGACTGATTTTACTGTTGTGAATTTAGTAACACTTTAATTATTTCCCCAAGCAGTTACACTTTAGGCATGTCATGAATGATGGCTATTACAGTGTAACGGGAGTCACTTTGGGTGCGGGGCCCATGGAGCCCTGCTCACTTGGGAGAGGTGGGGAGACCCCTGTCTCAGCTCCCCATATCCCTCCTATGTGTAAATCACCCTGTGCCTGTTAGGGGTACAGGGTGATGTGTCCTAATATTGGGGTGGGGGGTTGTTGATTGTTTGCTGTCATGTGGCTGCATCCCATTGTTCTATTGTTTGTCTGGCTTGAGAGCAAACTATTATGGGATGTGTGTGTTTGTGTATTAGCTTGGGGGGGGGGGGTGTCTCCAGCAGCCCTCCCTCCTGACGGGACTGTCTGCTGGTGTGAAGTTTGAATACCTGTGTGTTTCTTGTTACTAAATGTAGATTGCCCCGCCCTGTGACATTCTGCACAGAGGGGGGATTGTCCCCTGAGTATATATATCTTGTATCTGTGTTCAAATAAACTAGTCTACCTCCTGGTTTACTTTAAGACCGGTGTCGTCTAGTCTTGTATATTTGGCTGTTTTGTCTGTTGTCGGTGTTCGGATGGGGAAGCGGTATTCTAACGGAAGTACTCAAGCGCAGTCTGGGTCGGTTCCATTGCATACAGTTCCTAGTGTGCTTTATGTTGGTTCTCAACCAAACTGTCAAGCCATCAAATGGCTGGTGTCATAGCTGATCACATGTGCAACACCCTATCAAATGCAGATCAAACAGAGGCTGACTGTAAGGAATAAGAGGATTTAGTTCCACTTTAAGTGGGCTGCCCCAGCCTGTGATTGCACAATGTAGGAGATCTTATCTATCCTTTGCTCAGGAATCTTCCAGTGTTGGATGAACAGGATTGCTCACTGTAGTTGCCTGCCTGGCTTGAGGTGTTGCCCTCTCCCTCCTGAATAGGTGACCTGTTGTGCAGGGAATTCACGGGAGATTTACATGCTTTTACCAGCTCTAGATAAAAGTATAATAATTCTTTATTTTTTTTTTAAATTGCTTTAGGCCAAGTGAGATTGGCTTTTATACTCTTTTAACCATTTTGATACCATGGTGTTGATTTACTAAAACTGGAGGGTGCAAAATGTGTTGCAGCTCTACATGATAGCCAGTCAACTTCTAACTTTAGCTTGTTCAATTCATCTTTGACAAAGAAATAAAAAAAAAAAACAAAAACCCCTGGAAGTGGATTGGTTTCTATGCACAGCTGCACCAGATTTTGCATTCACCGGTTTTAGTAAATCAACCCCCTGTGTGGTGGGTTGCAAAGCCCTCTAAATGCTTACACAAGTGCAAGCTCTTATCTCATATATCATTCAGCACTCTTTCTAAAATAGCTTTAAACCAAGAAACTGTACACTTTGACAGATAAAATGAAAAATGAGCATCTTCATGGAATTTCTACATCATTAACTGGGGGGGGGGGGATTATTCTAAGAGAGAGTTGTTTTTAACAAATAGACTCACATTTTGCACCACATTTGTCTCCCACATCTAAAATGCTGATTGCAGTGCTGGATATCAAACTTTTGCAATGATTACCTTTACAGAAAGTGTGGGGGAGATGAGTCTGGATCCACGAAGCAGTTTGTGAAACTTTTATTTCTGGAATGATTTTACAGTGTTAATATTGGAAACATTGGCTTTATAGTTCCAAACAATCCAGCCCTCATGTAGATTAGAATGTGTTTATAAAGCGGTCCCAGCCAACTGGTGATCTTCCAGGTTTTTAGGATCTACAGATACAGCAATTCTTTGCTTTGCAGATGATCTATGAATCCCACAGTGCTTTGCTTTTCCAGAACAAATGTCTGGGATTAAATGGAATCCATCACAAAGTTCTGTGACACCTTGATGGAAGCAGCCAGACCAGGGGCGGACTGACCATTCGAGCACTCGGGCACTGCCCGAGGGCCCGGGGTCAGTAGGGGGCCCCATGAAATGCCCCTGGTACCTTTTTTTTTTTTTTATAGGCTTTTTTGAGTGTGGGCAAGGACACAGGGGCCCCATGATCCCCTATTGCCTGGGGGCCCCATGAGTTGTCAGTCCGCCCCTGAGCCAGACTTAAAGTTCTTTTGTAGTAATTCAGTGAATTGGTTCAGTTTTGCTGCCCAAGGATTAAAATGCAGAATCAGAAGTTACTACTTCAGCAACACCTAAATAAATGTGATCTACAATTATAACTGCTATCATAAAGTGTTACTAAACCCACAACAGTAAAATCAGTCTGTAGATGCAGTAAAGCATGTTTGTTATACTCACTGTGGAACCTAAGGGGTTAATCTGCATTTTGTAAAAAGGCTGTTTGGTCCTGTTTTCTCTGCCCCTCCTCTTGTTCAAATGTCCACCTGATAAGACAGACTGAACCCGTAGTCACTTGCACATGCTCAGTTTGGTGTGTATTGCCAGAGAGGTTTTTTTTTTTTTGGGGGGGGGGGGGAGAGTGCATGTGATCAGCACAGGACCAATCAGCACTGTCCAGACACAGCTCAGGGGTTTTGCATCCTCCTAGAGCAGAAAGAAAAATCCTCTTACAAGCTTTAACTGGTGCTCTGTTGGACACTGACAGAAGTCACCAGACTGCTCTAACTGCTGAGGAGAAAAGGTATTTAGCAGTTTATATTTACTAAAATAATTGCACTTCCATGTTCTGTGTACTATGGGAGACCAGATATAGTGAATGCACGGTCCTGGGTTTAGTAACACTTGAAGTTGAGATTCTTTTGTTGTAGTTAATGTAATCATGTGCATGTTTTCTTCTTAAATGTGCCTGTTGGCTTGCTAGTTTTGCATGAACTATGCATGCCTTTTTAAAAAGACTAAATAAATCTGAAATATTAAGTGTTTCTGTTGACACATATATTTAGGAGGCCTCATTCACACCATATGTGCAGAAAAACTGATGGAAATTGACTCGCAGATTTCATTTTTATAGACATCAGTTTACATTTGTTTTCATGCGCGCTTCAATTAGTTTCATACATGTTGTAGATTCCTCAGAAGAAAAAATAAGCACGCAATACTAGTGTTGTGGTGTGAACAGGGCACATAAAGGACAATTACATTTTGTTGTGCTCTTGCAAAACTCGTGCAGAAAAACTGACGTTTCTGCACCATGGTGTGAGCGAGCCCTTATATCTGTATGCACATATCCAGGGCCTGTTCATAACGGTTATTTTACCCTGTATTTTTGTTACTGTGGGAAGTTGTGCACCATCTTTGGTTCCCCATTGAGTAGTCATAGATGAGTGCTACCTATCCAGCCTAGTAGGTGCACACCATACGCGATGTACAGTCAGGTCCAAAAATATTGGGACATCGACACAAACGGTGTAGGAATTACAACAGTTTGCATATGTGCCTCCCACTTGTTAAGGGACCAAAAGTAATGGGACAATTGGCTTCTCAGCTGTTCCATGGCCAGGTGTGTGTTATTCCTCATTATCCCAATTACAATGAGCAGATAAAAGGTCCAGAGTTCATTTCAAGTGTGCTATTTGCATTTGGAATCTGTTACTGTCTACTCTGAAGATGAGATCCAAAGAGCTGTCACTATCAGTGAAGCAAGCCATCATTAGGCTGAAAAAACAAAACAAACCCATCAAAGAGATAGCAAAAACATTAGGCGTGGCCAAAACAACTCTTTGGAACATTCTTAAAAAGAAGGAACGCACCGGTGAGCTCAGCAACACCAAAAGACCCGGAAGACCACGGAAAACAACTGTGGTAGATGACCGAAGAATTCTTTCCCTGGTGAAGAAAACACCCTTCACAACAGTTGGCCAGATCAAGAACACTCTCCAGGAGGTAGGTGTATGTGTGTCAAAGTCAACAATCAAGAGAAGACTTCACCAGAGTGAATACAGAGGGTTCACCACAAGATGTAAACCATTGGTGAGCCTCAAAAACAGGAAGGCCAGATTAGAGTTTGCCAAACGACATCTAAAAAAGTCTTCACAGTTCTGGAACAACATCCGATGGACAGATGAGACCAAGATCAACTTGTACCAGAGTGATGGGAAGAGAAGAGTATGGAGAAGGAAAGGAACTGCTCATGATCCTAAGCATACCACCTCATCAGTGAAGCATGGTGGAGGTAGTGTCATGGCGTGGGCATGTATGGCTGCCAATGGAACTGGTTCTCTTGTATTTATTGATGATGTGACTGCTGACAAAAGCAGCAGGATGAATTCTGAAGTGTTTCGGGCAATATTATCTGCTCATATTCAGCCAAATGCTTCAGAACTCATTGGACGCCGCTTCACAGTGCAGATGGACAATGACCCAAAGCATACTGCAAAAGCAACCAAAGAGTTTTTTAAGGGAAAGAAGTGGAATGTTATGCAATGGCCAAGTCAATCACCTGACCTGAATCCGATTGAGCATGCATTTCACTTGCTGAAGACAAAACTGAAGGGAAAATGCCCCAAAAACAAGCAGGAACTGAAGACAGTTGCAGTAGAGGCCTGGCACAGCATCACCAGGGACGAAACCCAGCATCTGGTGATGTCTATGCGTTCCACACTTCAGGCTGTAATTGACTGCAAAGGATTTGCAACCAAGTATTAAAAAGTAAAAGTTTGATTTATGATTATTATTCTGTCCCATTACTTTTGGTCCCTTAAAAAGTGGGAGGCACATATGCAAACTGTTGTAATTCCTACACCGTTCACCTGATTTGGATGTAAATACCCTCAAATTAAAGCTGACAGTCTGCAGTTAAAGCACATCTTGTTCGTTTCATTTCAAATCCATTGTGGTGGTGTATAGAGCCAAAAATGTTAGAATTGTGTTGATGTCCCAATATTTATGGACCTGACTGTATGAGCCAAAATGGTGCCCACTTCTTGGAGGAGAGGTAGATGTAGGCATTGGCAGAGGGATCCTTTTGATATGAGAATTAATATATTTGCACATTTCACTCTTGGACGTTATTTGGTATACATGTACTGTACTTGACCTGAGAAAAAAACAATCTGATTTTCTTGCAGTGAGCTTGTGCCCTGAATATACTCATTAAAGTATTTACAGATTCTGAACAATTAGAATCACTTTCAAACAACCTTTTGTTAGCTTTTTATAGCTGTAGGCACTCTGGGGAAATTCATCTTCAACGTTCATAACTGAGGAACTGAAATCTGAGCACCTTTCTTTCTTTCTTTTTTTCTTTCTATTCTTATTGTACCAGAATTTTGACAGGCTGACAGTCCTCTAATGCAAACACAAAAAAGTTCTCTGCTTTGAAGTCAGACTTTAGAGTCTTTGTTGTCGTCTTTTAGAATTAATTATTTTACAGTACAAGCACCTAGAGAGGCCTGTGCTACGGATTATATATCATTGATAGACGCTTTTTGTTTAGTGTTGTTAGTCGCTAGGACACAGGTGGCTTCTGAAGCCTAGCATCCTTGGTTGCTAGCATTCCATTGGAGGTCAACATGTAAACCTCAATAGTGCGTAATCAATGGCGCATGTGCTGCTGATTACAGATTGTTGATCTGTACATGTTGACCTTGACAGCTGTGGTGGCCAGCAGTGTGCATTTGCGCTGTATACTGAATATATGTAAATATTCGCACAAGTGTTTTACGTGTGCACAGTGTAAAATACATTTCGGAAGCTTATCCTTGGATGCAGATTTTCCCATTTTTGTTTTAAGCAGTTTTACACAGCAAAACAATACAGACCAGTGCACATGGACCCATGGGTTACAATACTGCTATGTTGGATCCATATAACTTATGGATCTGAATGTATTGTACACCTGTGTGCAGTAAGCGAGTTCAGCACAGGAGAGGATCCTACATGATTGAAGGCAATGCTAGGGTTCAGCTTTAAGAAGTTCATTGTCATCAGTGCACTTCTGATGACAATGGTACTAATGTTTGTGCATCAGCATTTCCAGACCAGGGGTGGACTGACCATTTGAAAACTTGGGCACTGCCCGAGGGCCTGGGGTCAGTAGGGGGCCCCATGAGATGCCCCTGGTATCTTTATCATAGGCTTTTTTGAGTTTGGGCAAGAAAACGGGCCCCAATGAGCTGTCAGTCCGCCTCTGGTGGGGCACTGTACCTTCTTCTGCCAATCCCCCAATGATGTGCCACTATCTCCTTCCACCAACCCCCTTAATGATGGCGTATTATACCTCCTCCTTCCAACCCCCCCAGTGATGGGGCACTATATCTCCTCTTGTTGACACCCAGTGATGGGGCAATGTAGCCCCCCCCCCAGTCCGCCCCTGTTCCAGACATAATTTCAGGTGTTTGTGTTGTGCCTATTTGCGTGTACAATACATTCCTAGGCAAAATCCATTAATTCTTATCCTCATATGCATGCATTTGCTTGTACTGGCACAACATACTGACTGGAAACACAGATTTTTCCTTGTGTTTTTTTTTTTTCCAAGTCAAGAATATGCAGTGCTTGTTTACATGCCTGTGTGGACAGGCACATTGTAAACAATGGACTGCATTTTAGATCACTAAAAATAAAAACGCTGCACTGAGATTTTTCAAGCCGCAGTGTGCGAGAGGCCTAAGGAGGCTTCTGCTTGTCTTTATGCTTGACAAAAGGTTGCAATGTGAGCAGATAGACTGTGTAATACAACTATGTTTTTCATGTATCCTCACTGTTCAGCAAAAAACGGAGCAGGTTAATAAATCCTGTTAATCTTTTTAAGTGTTGTATTATTTTATGTTTTTAAAATAAATTTGTAAATGTTTAAGATTATTTATGTAAGTAGATTAAGCCTCCATGCTGTTTAATGGCTGTACATTTTTGAATTATAAAATAGTTCTTTTAGCTGTGTGCCAAGATAGTATATGTATATTTAAAAAAAACTGCTGGCGCACAGCTACTTTTTTTTTTTTTGCTTGGATTTACCTAAGGCCGCATTTACACTTTAGCTGAGTATCTTTGCAACACTTGTAAAGGAACTCTCCTATGTATCGAGTGACAAGTTTAAGATGACACTAAGCTCAGGTGTCAACAAGCACTTTGGAATATGATGAAGATGCTAGTGTGTGGAGCGTTGAAGCACTTCTGGGTATCTTAAAATTGCACTACTGTAATCGGGGGTCAGAAGGGCACTGCAGGTCCTTCTGTTAGTTGGGTGTGGGGGTGTTTTTTTTTTTTTTTTTCTTCATGTTTTTTTAAGGACCTCATAATGTATATTGGTGCTTGGGTACATTGCAGGTGCTTCTCTGACCTGATAACTGTTACTGTTTTTGCAGTGCAGGCCAAAATATTTTATTCCAGAGGACCTTTTCCAGGCTTTCCCTGTCTTGATTAAGACTTTAATTTTGTAACAGTAATCCTGCTAATGTCCCAGCTGGTTTTGTGTTCATAAGGTGTCCATAGGTTTCTTTCTGTTAAGCCATGTCCCTCAGTGGGCTCCAAGAAATAGATTTTACGAGTACAAAAATCCTACAATTTTTTTTTTCTTTTTAAGTTTTGAATCGACATTTTGTGATCCTGTAATAATGTTCTCCTGGGTGCAGTCCAAGACAGAAGCTATTTTTCTATATATTTTTTTTTTTTAAATTTCTTGTTTGCTGCCCTTTTTATTTCAGTTACCATTTTCATTGTATCTTTCCCTCTTGAAGACTCAATAAAATTTCTTGGGAAGAATATGAAACCGGCTGCAATATAGGTGTCCGTTTGTGAACCAGCGGTAATAGATCGCTGCTCAGTTCTCCGGCATTCTCGGAGAACACAGTTCTCCTGTGAATGCAGTTTATGAAGCAGTTCTCCAAACGAAAGGAGAACGGTCTCCAAACGCTGGAGAACGCTCTACAAACTCTGAAAAACGGCTCATTTTACTATAATCTCTCGAGATTACAGTAAAAGATCAGTTTACTAAGCAGAGGTAAATTATCTCTGCTTAGTTTTCGGTCCCTCTGATTCTCCAGCTCTGGGCTGGAGAATTTGGAGGGAGAACACAGATCTCCAGTGAAGGGCTGACATGATCTCCTGAGTGTTATAAACTGTGAATGACCAGAGAATAGCTGAGATCTGTTGAATCGCAGCTATTCTCTGTGTCATAAAAGGACACCATAGTTAATTGGCTCTCGAGCATTGTTGTGTTATATCCTGTATTTATATTATTCACTGATTATTTTTTTTTTTTTTCTTGTAAGTCATCCAAATTTTAGAACTGGAATTTAGATTTTATTGGTCACTTAATTGTTTTTGATTGTTGCTTGCTGTCTCTGATCAGGCTCTTTAATGTTTATATTTATGCAAAATGGTATATATAAAAAAGTTTACAAATTAACTTTTTCTTACACAATGAGATGGTGGATCTTTGATGTCTGCTTTAGAGCAGTGTTATTTTAATTAAAGAGGTAATAAACCCCAAACCAAAAATGTAATACATTGCACCTTACCAATCAGATGTGATAGCTGCATTAGTTTTCTTTTTTAATTTTTTTCCCTGGTGATCTGACCAGTTACACACCTCCTGCATTATACAGACACCACTCTGGATGAAATGATCAAGGGGGCAGATTTAGGCCACAGACATTGTCTTGGGGAGGAGAATGTTGGATGTACTAGCAGTTTTAAAAACACTAACAAATTGAAGCTGCAACCACAGGGATTGTGTATAAAACTGACTTTTTATATATATATATATTTTTTTTATATTGTGTAAAAAAACCTGACTCCCTGTCAGGTGGAAGCAGTTGGGCCACTGTGCTGCTGTCTAATTGCTTCCACAGCCCCCCCGGTTCCAGTGCCCCCGCCCATGCACTCCTGCGCTGGCCAGTGGAGGGGAGAGAGGAGAGCAAGCGAATGTCTGCTCTTTTTCTTTTCGTTCTTTGACCCAGAAGGTGACATGTATGCAGGGGTGGACTGACCATTCGAAAACTTGGGCACTGCCTGAGGGCCCAGGGTCAGTAGGGGGCCCCATGAAATGCCCCTGGTACCTTTTTATAGGCTTTTTGGGTGTGCTTTGAGTGTGGGCAAGGACACAGGGGCCCCATGATCCCCTATTGCCCGGGGGCCCCATGAGCTGTCAGTCCACCCCTGCATGTATGATGTCACTTTCCCCAGCTAGAATAGCCTGGGAGAGATGTATTGCAGTACATTGAGTGAAGCGCAGAGGAGACATGCAGGATCTTTTAGTCACCATTTCATAGGTTTGATGAGTTGGGTATCTATTTACTCGGCACAACCTCGTCTTTTGAAATTTGTAGTTTGTTTGCCCTAAAATATACTTTAGTGTGATTTTTACTGAAATTTTGCATTTCCAAAACCTTTGCAGTAATATCGTGTGATGTATAAAATTGGAACTACCACTATTTTATTCTCTAGGATATCTGCTTTCAGAAAATATATAATGCTTGGGGGTTTTGTGTATCTTCAGGCCTAAAATTATTTTTTAATCGTGTGCAAAAAATGCTAAAATGGCTCTGGCAGCAACTGCTTTAATTCAAGTCAAATATTAAATACATCTAGTTTTAGCAACTGAATCCTAAATGTTGGTGATTTGCTTTTAGTTTTCTCTATGTATCAAATTTCCAGGAATTTAGGATTTTCAGAAATGCACAAACAGAATTCCCCAAAATAAAGACTACTGTATATTTAAATATTGTGAACATGTCATATTTTTATATGAGGTAAGTCATTATGTAGCGCTACTTCCACAGGGGGCCAGTTGGTAGATTGGGTTCTCTATTCTGCTTCAACTCTGGGAACAACCTCAGCCGCACTGGCACACCAGGTTAAACCAATTGGTATGACACTGCTACTGGGAGCACAAATATAGATACCCTGCACTCAACTAAGGTATCAATAAGCAAACATCAGACTGGTTAGTGGTAAATTAACGAAATATATTGTCATAGGTTGCATTAAATAGCGGTACGCACATAAATAAGTAAGTAAAGGTCAATCGCAACTTACTAGACAATATATTCACTAGGCTAAAGCAGCATAGAATTGAGTTATATGCAGCTAAATTGGAGTAAACCTGGTAATCCAACAAAATCAGCAATAGGTGATGGCATTTGAAAACAGTAACAATAATAATACTCAATACTGCAATATCTCCTCTGTAAAGAGTAGCCTAAAACAACTTTAGTGTACACTCCTATTTAGTGTATGAATGTCAGCAATTATATTTGATTCATTAACCTCTTACTGTGGACAGCAGGCAAAGTTGAATGAGTAGTCTTTAGCCCTAGTTTTTCAGCTGGCTAGTGTTGGGGCCCAGTCTTTATGATGGTGCACTCGAGTACAGTAAAACCACAGGACAGGAAAAACTAACTCCAAAATCAACATGTAAGGGCCTACCTTACGAAAGCCTACTGGCAGTATGTTTAAAGTGACAGTCAGCACTCCCATAAAGAACAGTGTTTAACCTCCTAAAACTGGAGGTAAATGGTGCTTTAAAGGCTTCAGCAAAGCTGGTTGATGAGTTTGCTAATGCTTCATAAAAACTTGCTGTACACACTGTCTTATGAAAGCTGAAACATGTACAAGGCTAACAGCTGTGACCTGAAAATGCTAATAGACTTTAAGTAAACTGCTCAATAAAGGTTTTTTTTTAAAATTGTTGTCCATGATGAAATAGCTGACGTGGTAATGTATATGGTCAGAATAGCACCAGTTGCACAGCTCCCGATGTACACTAACGATGTCTTTTGGCACACTGACTTATAAAGGTCAGTGCTCCCTGTGACTGTACGTGCAGCCTTGTGCTGCTATCTGTTGGCATGTTACAAAATCAGTTTCAAAACTTTGTGATACCACTTCTTATACCTATACACACACTCACACACAGACATGCAGGCACATACATTTGTACATACATAAAATATACACACACCTAACTTTTTTTCAGTGGTCTCCTGGCTACTCTGATGACAACACATTTTTTTGTTCTAATTTCTTTAGAGGCGGTAGAACTGCTGCACAGAATGGTGCTCAATGACTGCTGTCCAGTGGAGTAAAACTCTTGAGTCTAGGCTGTATGGTGACACTGCTGCAAGGATAGGACTGGGCTCAGAAGAAGTGGGTTGAATGATATTAGATATTCAGTCTTAAACACTGAGGTCATCTAGAAATGAATGATGTTCCTGCAGGGAAATACTTCAGATTGAAGCTGAATATTGCATCAAACACTTTTTTCTTTTGAGCTGTGTTCTACTTCAACTTGCATCATAATTATTTGATTTTGTAATAGGTCATGTCAGAGGAACGGAAATAAGCATACTATGTGATGTGATAGTAAAAAGATGTGTTCTAGATGTCAAAAAGTAGTGTATTTTTCAGTATATTTTTTTTCCCTGTGCATAATCCAAAAAATATTGGTAAATCCTGGCCTTAGAGATGATCTCTTTCTGAGGGGCTGCTATCTGTTTTATGTCTTGAAGAAATGGAGACTGCATTTGACTTCTGTTTTCTTGCCATGAATTCCTAACGTTGCTTACATAAAAGCAGTGCCAATGTTGTCAGCATTTGTAACAACTTGCATTATGAGAGCTGTCGTCCTCCCCTTTTCTTCCCAGCACTTTTTTCCTGAATTTTGCATATAGATTTCTGCAGCCAAATGAATCTTTTGCCTGGGTTGAGTTTTTAGGCTCCATGCACACTGGGCTTTTTGATAACGCCAATGATGCATTGCTAGCTGTGTAAAGTCACATTAAAAATGTGAGTTTTTCAGCTTTCTTTAGCGTTTAGCGGTGTTTTGCCGCATCTATCTGTGTCTTTCCATGTTTGTGTTTTTTAGCGTTTTTTTTTACCTTCCCCCAAAAAAGTCCAAAGACGCCGGTTTGCGGCGTTTTACTGCATTTTGTTGCGTTTTTCAGCGTTAGAGCATTTTTACAGCTAAAAAACTCCTCTAGAAACCCACTAGTCCTGGGTTTTTTTTTTTCAGCCAAAAAACGTCCCTGCCAAAAAACGTTGATTACAGTCTGTGTTCATGGACACATAGGATAACCTGCTGGGGAGTTTACTGGCTGTAGAAAAAACCGTCAAAAGCCAAAAATAGCAGCTGTAAAAACGTGTGCATGAGGACCTAAAATCAACCCCAGAAAACAGTTAAAATGAATTGGTTAAGAAGCAGTTCCATTGCAGCTGTGCTATTGACTGAAAAACTACTTGAGCCTGGGTTCACACGTGTGCGGTGCAGTATATCACATGTGATTCGCACAGGAACCACACTGCATTCCTGTGCAAATCACGTGCGATTTGTGTGCGGTGCGATTGGAGCTATACATTTTGTATGGCTCTAATCGCACCGCATCCGCACCAAAAAGGTGCAGGACCCTTTATGGTCTGCACTAGAATTGGATCGCATTGGGTAGTCACACCCATTCAATCAATTCTGCACATCGCACTGCATTTTGCGGACCGATCTTGAGGTGTTGTTAACTTAACATACACACCCGCAGCGGTTCACATGAACAGGGTGCGATTCTGATGCGGTGAGGAATTCGCACAGTAAACGCTTTGAATTCCGCAACGCATCAGTGTGAACCCAGACTAAAGCAAAACTCTAGTTTCAGATTGAATACTTCTCTGCTCTGGCACAGTGCATCCTGGGTGCAGTCCCCTCTTTTGTGTCCATGACTGCTCTTTTCACTCATGCAACGAGCTTCAAAGAGATTCTTCCAGTTGTGCGTCACCTGATGTTGCATAGTTTTTTCCTGCTCTGTCTGGTTGTCAAGTTGACTGCAAATTGTAATTGTACAGACTGCAAAGGGGGAGTAATTACCTGCCTAAAGCAGGTGTTAGGGATCCGGGTATGACCAGAAATGTGTGGACTGACACAGGGAAGTAGCAGGCTTCAGGAACACAGGTGTAGTCAGGGCTGGAGAGGTGGAATGGTCAGGCGGGCCGTAAGGTCCTGTCAGGCACCGCCCGGCGGGATCTCTAGTGACCCACAGAATAGGATTCCCCAGGGCGCGGAGTCTAAGCCCCAGTCTGCCTTTCACCAGAGCCCCTGATGGTGGGGATGGACTTGGCGCAGGACTGAGACCAGGTCGCGGCCCCTGAGTGCACCCAACTGTGGTAGAGGGGTCTGCCGAGGGTATGTACCAGGGGAAAGCCTGATGTGAAGGGGCTGGCAGGTTTGGACAGTAGTGACTGGATCCGTGCAGGATGGATGGATCGTCTGGGTAGCGTCAGGCAGGCCAGGTCAGCAACGTGCGGGCAGTGAGGTACCGGAGGAGCAGGCAGAGAATAATCAGGGTCACAAGCCGGGTTCAGTAACTCAGGGGCAGCGCGGTACAGAGGGTCAGGCAAGTCAGGGGTTCAACAGGAGACGGTCAGCAGAGGTCAGGATCAAAGCAGGGTCAGCAACTAGGCAGGAACACAGGATACCAGGTAATGGGGCTCATGGGAAACATTACACCAAGGCCCTGATCACAGGCCTGGTCCTGCTTAAATACACCTCCTGCAATCAGCTTCAGCTGATGGCTGACTGCAGGAGTGAGCTTCTGGTTGTTGAGAGCACCCGCTGGCCAGCCCTGGTACTGCAGCCCACACGGCAGGTGAGTCCCACCACCAGTGGTGAATCCATTCCTGACAGCAGGTCATAGATTATGCAGTTTTCTTTATTTCCACTATGCGTGGAAGGAAAGAAAATTACTTGATGGTGGAATCCCTTCAGCAGCACTACTGTGCTCTGCTGGCAGGGAGCCTTACCTGCCAGAGGACCACAATGATCACTGCCAGACACTATAGTCACCGGCAGTGATCGCAGGAAAAAAAAATATTTGACAGGCTGGTTGTACAAAAGTTGATCAATGGATTGACTTCAGTACAACCAGGCTGTGTAAAGATGGATCAAATCTAGGCCTGTCCCTGCTGAACCGGCCGAGATTCGATCCATCTATGACCAGCGTAACACTGCTAAAAGGCTTTTTCACTCCCTCCTATGCTCATTGTCTTCCATAGCGATGTTGTTGTATTGGGTCTGGGTGGTGCTTGAACCAAAAACATAACTTATTTCTGCAAGTTGAGATTCCATTTCAACCAGAAGGTATGTCTACCAAAAGCTGTGCAGCCATGTGCAGAATGCAAGTGCCAGTGTTTTTTTCATTAGAATAAATCATTATTTATAGAACAAAAGATTGTATAACGAAGTAGACAAAAGTCATGCACGTTTGTGCCAATGGGTAGATTAAGACGTAAATCTATCATCAACCTGTTCAACTCAAACTAAGCAAATGATGACAAAAATCCATATTCTGTTTGAGATATAGCTAGATATAGAGTTTTCCAAGGTCTCGGTCTTCTTGGCATAATACATTTTAAAGAATTTTGCCCACTTACATTCAGAACTTCAAAGAAAGTATCCTGCCACCAGGGGTTGTATGCACTATAGCAGCAGATGATGTCTGGAGTTCGAATCTGTGTCTGCACTGTGCTGATTGGTGGTGAGCTGGTCACAACATAAAAATGGGCTTCAGAATAGAGAATTGAAATAAATAATAGCTTGTTACAAATGTTTATATTTCAGAGCAAATGTTTATTATTATTATTATTATTTATTGCAATGCCATGGTGTAGGTGGAGTTTTAGTTGATTGACAATAGCTTTCACTTTGTTCATACTGTAAAGATATCTGGAGAGGATTCTGTCAGGCACAGGCTGCCTCATGCCCCTCCAGCCTGTGTGTATGGTGTGTATGTGCTGGGACTAACAGGTGTAGTCTCCATCAATAAACATCTTCTATCCCAACCCCATAGTTTGATATGAGAATATAGAGCAGGAGGGAGGGGACTATCATTTACTACTTTGTATACGCCCACATGTGTGACTTTATAGTCACATAGCTGCACAGATAAGAAAAAGGAGGAAATGAACAGCTTACAAGGAAACAAACTGGAGCATGCTCAGTAGATGTGGCAAAGGCTTGTCTACACAATCTTGGGCTGCAGTGAGGACATCGACAATGAGAAAGGGACAGTGAACAGCAGGACCAACCAGTTTTTGCAATCTACAGAAAATTAATGCTCTAGAGGCAAACTGAGTATGTACACAATGTAATATAGCACGTATTAACAGTTTATAATGATTTGGGTTAATGGCACTTAAACGGATCAATCACAAGACTGGACCACTTATCACCTCACATACAGACTGATACTTCAGGCCCACTGGTCTGTTTGGATGCAGACTTTCACTCTCATAGGAACCAAGACTAACTAATAAATACTCCACATTTTTTTTTTTCACTTTAGCATTGACCCTGACCTTCCCTAAAAATTGGATTTTGACTCTGCTCCTTTCTGAGGCTACTAAATGGTTGCTCAAGGTAATGGATCCTCATTAACCATTAGGTAGTTTCTGGAATCAGAAAAGTGTTGGATCAAAACTTGACCTTACAAGAAAATGCAAGATTTTTATTTACGTTCTACCATTTTATCTCCTTGAGTCTTCTCATTGACATGGTTTGTACCCAGGTAAGCTGTGTGGTTTTTTTTTTTTGCATTTATTCATCGTGTTTTTTTTTGGGTTTGTATTAGATTTTATACATTTTCTTTAAAACTCAGGGGCGTAGAACAAGGTGTAACATGATCATATCCTCCTATCTATATTTTGTGTGGTCTTTCAAGGTAGTCACTACAGTTTGCAATGTGAATCAAACTAATTTATTACTAGAACATTTTTTTCAGGGAGTACATTGCAATAATTAATCCCAATTCCCCCAAATGGGCAGGGTTTCCAAGCAGTATGGTAGCTAAAGTATAGTTTTGTATATAGCTGTCAAAGAATTAAACATTCCAGACTGTGTAAAGACCATACATTGGTGCACATGAAGAAACACACACACACATATATATGGCTATGTTTGCAATGAAAAATGCTGGTGTTCCAGTTTTTCAAAACACAAATCTGCCTCCTATCAAGTGGAAAAGGAGGACCTTCTCATTTAATTGGAGTTCTACAGTGTTTTGAACTTTCATGATGTAAGAACAAAACACAGCTGTTGGAGACACCAATCTATGCTCTCTTCTCTATGGCCATCTGGTTTTCATGACGAGTGTAAAGCAATATTCCAATTTTTTATTTTTTTTTGCTTCTATGTGTTTTTCTGTTTTTAGATTCCTGTAGAATTGCTCATATTTGCCATACACATTGATTTCAAAAACAAAAATAAATCCTCTGCAGCTATCTACTCCTTTTTTAATAGTTGGGAATATACTAAATTGTGAATTCGGTAAAAATCTTTTAAAGCGGAGCTTCACTTAAAAGAGGGAATTTCCACTTTAAGGCCTCGTCCCCCACTCCCCATTAAGGATTGGCACCTTTGGGGTGTGGAGGCACCGAAATTTGAAAGGTAACCTGCTCCCACTTTAGCTGCGATTGCCTAGGCCAGTGGTCTCCATATTTGCTTGCTTCTATCTGGCCCTTGGGGCATTATTTCCTTTACTGTCAGCAACAGTGGGGCATAGTGCCACTGATGACAATAGGGCACTATTCCTCCCACTGGCACCAATGATGTTGCACTATTCCTACCATTGACACCAATGATGGGGCACTATCCTCCCATTAATACCAGAGACAGGACACTATTACTAATTTTTTTACTAATTATGGTTCATTGTTTACTCCCAAGTCAGGATGTTTTATACTCCCACTGACCGCAGTCTGGCCCCCACTAAAGTTTGAAGAAGAGTAAACTGGCCCTTTGTTTAGAAAGGTTGGAGACCCCTGGCCTATGCGATCAGAAGCGGAAGTTGTCCTCCCCCTCCCCGTAGTTTTCTGGGAGACGTGACAGGTCCCAGAAGACTATGGGACCATTCAGAAAGTGCAGTGCTACTTGCGCATGTGCAGTGGGCACCTTGCTGAGAAACCTCAAGCTGTCACAGATGGGTGCCCACACTGAAGATGCTGGGGACACAGGACAGCCAGTGAAAGGGGCTGTGGCGAGTACCCTGCTGGATCGAGGGACAGGTGAGTGTCTGGTTTTTTTTTTTAAGTCAGCAGCTACAGTTTTTGTAGCTGCTGACTTTTTATTTATTTTTTTTCAATTTTGACTGGAGCTTCATTTTAAGTGCAAATTGTATTTAAGATCATGTATAGTCAAATATTTTTTTCAGCAAAAGGGACAGTACTTACTATTAAGTGTTCCTTGTGGTGATGGTAACTGCTGTTGAAATCTGAATTCCCCCTCCTCAGTGGTAATCATCCAGTGCTGCAGGGTTTAACAGAGCCAAGGAACCTGTGAAAAGTACTTATCAAGAGTTCAGACTATACCTGCTCTTTCCATCCCCTTCCTCCAATTATGGAAACTGTACTATAGCTTTTATGAATGAAAACAATCTATGCTGGTTCTCCATTTATAGAACACAAAAATAATTTCCAAAATAACCAGCGCAATTCACCAACTCCCACCTCCAATATGTTCTTGCTGCTGACACTATGTTTCCCGTCATATGTAAACACTAAATATTCTATAGATAAGTGTCACGCAATATAAGAAAAAATACAATGTATACCATATGTGCAATCTTCATAATAAAATGCCTGTGCAATTACCCATATAATGTCTTATAAAGTGCATATAAACATCACAGCGCGTACATAAGCAATTTGTGACATAAAGATCCTGTACAACAAAGAGAGTCCTTGTATGATAAATAATATCGACTCTTCTAAGTAGTTGCTCAATTCTTGCAAATATTTGTGCACCTTCCTGCCACGTGCAAACACCCTGTTGTGTATCTCCTCCACCGACACACATATGTACTCTCACCTCCTTAATTTGACCTATAGATATTTAGGTCAAACAGCCTATCCATGGATGTTTTCTTACAGAAAGGTGTCAAACAAGGAGATTACATAAAAAGGATGATTTCATTAAAAAGGGGAGGGGTTGTTTGCATAACAGACCATAAAGGGTCCTTAGGTAATTTATTATGAAGATTGCACATATGGTATAAATTGTATTTTTTTCTTATATTGTGCGGCACTTATCTATAGAATATTTACCATTTGTAGAACAGGCTCCATTCCTGGATAATTTTTCTTTCATAGTAGCTGTTCTACAGTGTCTATGATTGGAGGAGGAGGCCAGAAAAAATGGGCATAGTCGTCTGTTTTGAGGAGTGCCTGTCACAGGTTTGACTCTATTGACCCCCACCGCACAAGAGGATTTTATAGTGCCAATAGTGTATGCAGCGCTTTACAACGTAAGGGCAGACCGTACAATTACCATACAAATTAATACAGGATGATTCCGAGAAGTTAGATCTTACAATCTAAGATTGCCCAATGAATAAAATTCATTAACAATAACATATAAAGCCATTTATAACTCTGCCCCAAATTGCATCACCAATCTTGTCTCCATATATCACCCAAACTGTCCTCTACGCTCCTCCCACGACCTCCTACTCTCTAGCTCCTAATTGTCTCCTCCTCCCATGCTCGTCTCCAGGACTTCTACAGAGCCTCCCCCATCCTCTGGAACTCTCTACTCCAATCTATCCGACTATCGCCTACTCTGCCCACCCTAGGCGATCTCTGAAAACCTATGTGTTCAGGGAAGCCTATCCTGCCTTCAGCTGATAACTGAATCTTCTATTTCCCCTATCAGTTCATCCTCCACAGTTATTAGCTTTTGTACCACCAGCCCCTCCCTCTTAGATTGTAAGCTCCAGGTAGCAGGGCCCTCCTAACCCTCTTGTATTGAACTGTATCGTTTCTGTGTTGTCTCCCTTTATATTGTAAAATGCTGAGCAAACTGTTGGCGCTATATAAATCCTGTATAATAATAAGATGATGGCAACACAATGTGCAACCAGCATTAAGTTTGATCTCAAGGCAAACACAATTCTCAAACCTGCCAAAGGATTTTTTTAGCCAGGCATATGATTGTCACCCCTACTATACAGCACAGCCAAAGTCTTGCATCCTCTTTGGCTGTTTTGCAGATTAAACTGTGGTTGAACAATACTTGAGGGACACAGCTCTGTGGATAATTTGCCAAGGATTATACAGGCACTTGCAGGGAACCTAGAAACTGAAGGCCAGCCTCCTAGAGGCTATAAGCCCTCCTGCCTCACACCTGAACAGTTACTCTTCTAGTCCTTGTGGAATTATTAGGACCAAAGCTGTGGCAGTTTTGCTTTAACACTACAGACTCACTTGTTCTGAGTGGCTAGCAGGGTTTACTCCATGTTGAGAAAATTTTCTTCTCATTTTCAATTAAAATTCCCGCCTTCTTCTGCTGGTTCTGATGATGCAGCAGGGAGGAGAAGGGGCACATGGTCTGCCCTAAACCAGCAGCATTGTTATTTTGACTTTAAGGGGAAGTGCTCTTTTGAAAGGGGGTGGGGGTTGCTCCTTTT
Organism: Staurois parvus; assembly: GCF_062004578.1. Classification (NCBI taxonomy): domain Eukaryota; kingdom Metazoa; phylum Chordata; class Amphibia; order Anura; family Ranidae; genus Staurois; species Staurois parvus. The sequence continues at coordinate 3,518,478 of NW_028318099.1, forward strand.
TATTGTTCCAAAGTGTCTGTGCTTGTACTTTGTGACAGTGGGGCTTGTTTTTTTCTGCTTGAACCACCATCCCCCTTTTTTCTAGCATTTTTGTGACTATAGCCATTTTTTTTCTCCATGAGTTAAAAAAAGCTTTGTCTTTCTATCCCTGATCTGGCTTTGCTTTGGAACTACTAGAATTAATTCTGCACATTTGCTCAGAGAGTAGACAGACTGCAGTATGGAAGTGAAGGAGATCCGGACTTGGTAACTTCACAAGAACTTGCAAGCCATGTGGATTTACCACTCAACATCTCAGCTTATTTGTGTAATTGGCAATGAAAGCAATCTGTGCCTACAGCAGACAGGCTGTATATTTTTAGGGTATATTATATACAGCTTGTTGAAACCATTAGAGCACATTCCTTTCCAGGGTTCTTACTCTACCTGGATTGACTTTTGGTCACACAGCAATAACATTTTGCCTTCATAAAGTATGTTGGATGCATTGATGTTTACAAGATTAAGGCTACATAAAGCAAACAAGTTGTATGATAGGCTGTAGGTCTTCCCTTTGACTCCCCAGACTAAGGAAAACAACCTCAATTTTACATTGGCCTGTTTTTAGTCTCTCACCATCCAACTCCAACTGTACAATAGGCTGTACGTTTTGTCTGTGACATCCCGGACACAGGGAAACACCCTGAATTTTACATTGGGCATATTTTTAGCCTCTCATTGTCCAACTCCAACTGTATGGAAGGCTGTAGGTCTTGGCTGTGACTCCCTGGACACAGGAAAACACCATGAATTTTACATTGGGCATATTTTTAGCCTCTCATCTAACTCCAACTGTATGAAAGGCTGTAGGTCTTGGCTGTGACTCCCTGGACGCAGGAAAACACCCTGAATTTTACATTGGGCATATTTTTAGCCTCTCACTGCCCAACTGCATAAGGCCTTACACAGGGCTTTATGACCATATTTCTTGCCTCTCCTGATTGTAGAGGTAAAAAATGCCCTCCACCCAGTTTCCTATTAGTCTGATGCAGAGCTGCATCATGTATGAAGTTCCTTCCCTGAAAGAGGAGACCCTGCCAGCGGAATTCTGCCTCAATCTTCTAAAGGTTTTACCAAAATGTTTTTTGGCACTCTCTCCCAAATGTTGGATGATTGGCCAAAATCCCCAAGTAGGGATTTTGGCGGCTGTTAGAGATGACATTGAATTTATTAACAGCACTGTCTAGATGACTGTTGCTTTGACCTTTTTATGTGGGGCATGGTGCTGGATGCTAGTCGAGTGTGGCATCAAGCGTTTTTCTTCTGTTAAAATCTTTGACACTCTAGCTTGCCGGTGGAGCAATGCTGTAGGAAGGCCTTGTTCCTACCCTTAATAGGAGACAATCTTTTCAGCTTCTAGCTGGACAAAGTAGTTTTGGTCACAATGGAGGACATTCATACTCGCTTACCCCAGCTATGCAAACTTAAGGATCAATAATGAAGGTTAGCAACTTTCTATCCTGCATCAAAATGTTCAGCAGCTGTACAGTTGCTGAACTGGATACACGGACCCCTGGAACATGTAGAACTTCCCTCCCCTTCTCCCACCCTGCATCCAGGGCTTCAGTCCCACACCTGGGAGCTGTGGATCTGCATAGCCGATGACACCAGGTAGAGGGGAGGCAAAACAGTCATTTTCTATGTGGCAAGTTTTGACTGCCATGTAGCCCAGAGGTGCGGTGCAGTGAGCAGCATTAAAAGGCCAACATGCGCACACGGAGTGGACGCATAAATGAAGTGTCACTTTGTGCAGCTCTTGCAAAGTTTAGAAAAAAGAAACTGATTCACTGAAATGTGCATAACACTGCGATCTCACCGCAACTCACGGAAGCCAAAAACTGACAGCTGCACTCACATTAAAATGGAGCATTAAGCATGCTGGCAGTGTGAACAGGCCCTAAAGGTACATGAAGAACTTTAAAAAAAAAAATAATTAAGTGTTGCTTATGGACAATGTTGAGTACTGATGTTTTTTTTGCCGTTTTAGGGCACATGCATTTTTAAGGTTTAGCATGTTTGATATCACTTTTACCAGGAACAACCTCCTCTTTTATAAAAAAAAAAATGGATAATATATTGCGTTTGTGTGCACTAAAAAACTTTTTTTTTTCTTTTAAATGAAAATTTGCAATTGATAAAACATTGTGCTAATATAATACAACATAAATGGGAGCTGCTAAAATTTTATTTTCCATTGTCTTTCAGAAAATATATTATGTTTAGGGTTTAAATAATTGTGGCCTAAAATGATTAACACATTAAAAAAACCCACAAAAACAGCTCTGGCAGCAAAAACGTTAAAGACTCTTTGTTAGCCCTTAAATGTTTCAGATGGAATCTGTTTGGTCAGTTATCTGCCATCACTAGAGATTTTTTTTTCAGCATCAAACTAAGGGATGCATATCTACACATCAGCAACAATTTCTTTGTTTGCTGCAGGCGACAACCACTATCAGTTTGTGGCCCTTTCAGCCTTGCCTTGGCCCAGAGAACATTCACAATGATCCCCACATCGGTTCTGGGTCATTTCACGGCTTGTGCTGGGATGGCTGAACCCCTGTGTATGTGTAGGAGTTAATAATCCCTTGCTGGCCAATAAACTTAAATTCAGAAGAAGCTGGGAGAATGTCAGAGCGCGCGAGGGACCTCACAGACATTGCATGGTTGAAGCAGAGGCAAATATTGTGGAAGTTTAGTTCTGCTTTAAAAGGTAATGTAACATTATTTGGACTCGCGGAGCTTTTGGTATAATGTGCTTCTCGTATACACAAAAACAAAGTTTTGCTCTTGCATAAACCAATGATATCTTTAACAATGTTTATGCCATGCCCAGTTTATTTCCCAGGTTATTGATCAGTTAATCAATAAACCGAACCTTTGTATGTAATGGGCAAAATATAAAAGTGTGAATCACACTTTTGATTTATGTATTCCTTTTTTAACAGCTTTAACTACTCAAAGCGCTGAATCAATGGAACCACTAAAAATCTTAAGTGGCTCTGGTAAATGTGAATTTTAAATAAAATCTTTCATTTTTGTACCCTTTTACAACAATTGTAAATAATCACACTTCCTTGAATTTCAGGGCAGAACGAACTGCACTGTGCTATCATGGTTTGGCCCCAACATCCAGGTTAAATATTGCTGCTTAGCACATTCCAGTTGGTTACATTGTAATCCTTTCTTCCAGTGGAAAGTATGCCACTTTTGTGCCTGTCTCTGAGGCTGTCTGGTTCTGTCCTCCATGCAACTTTTAGCACTGGAACAAAAGAATGTGTGTGTGTTTTTTTTTCTTTAAATGTGATTATTGTACAGATATGAGCATGTACTGTATTTTTAACCCAGGTTAGTTTTTTGTATATTAGTGCAAATGGCATTTTGCTTGTCAAATAAAACCACAAATATCCTAAAAATGTGCAAATGTAAGATTAGAAATAAAAACAAAAAATGTGGTAGAAGACGAGGTTTATAAGTTATAGGTAAAATAAACTTACTGCCAAACTCCTTAAGTTGCAAAGTAAAAGTAAATTTGTCTTGGAAGCATTTTACATTTTCTCCTGTACAGGTTGTTTCATTACTTTCTTTATATGCTAACATGCATACATTTTCTGAAATTATGAATTGACAGTTTTGTCTAAGCAAAGCTCAAACAGCTCGTTATGTTCAATTGTATATTGATATACCACATTTGCCAAATGTTTTTTTCTGTTAGTAACTTGCATATCATCTGTGATGGTGATTTGCTTGTGAGCTGTTGAATCTGGGAATGCACAGCAGACAGAAATTGTCTTGAGTTTTAGATGTACCAGGTCCTTGACCAAACAGAAATGCAATGCAAGTACTCAAGTCGCTTCATCAAGAAATGCATGTATTGAATTGGGGGGGGGCATGAACATGGATAGCTAGCTGTATATGTGTATGTATGTATATAGCACACTATTTGCCCAATATGTTGTATATTCTGTGGACTTCTGTTGCTATTCTGGTTGTGCATCGAAATTAAGTACTGGTTGCTGGCAAGTGTGACAACACTGAAAGGCAGGGGTCTTCAAATTTTATAAACAAAGTGCCACTTTACTGTTCAGACTTTAGGAGGGGGTGTTGGTGTTAGTGGGAGGAATAGCACCCCATCATCAGTCAGTAGGAAGAATAGTGCCCCATCATTGTTGTCAGTGGAGGAGTAGTGTCTCGTATCAGTGAGAGGAACAGTGCCACATGGGCCGGATAAAGGTAAGTAAAAGGCCGCAGTTTGGAGACCACTGCTGAAAGGCATACTGTGTGCTTTGTTTTTTTAATCATATGGGCTGATCGTGTGCTATTGAAAATTCCTTGTTCCCCATAGAAAATTAGATTTCAATTGTGATTTTTGAAGTTAGGCTTTGAAACTAAAGTTGCTATTGGCACCAAGAAAAATTCTGCCACCACACTTTTAAGCCTTCGCTACATGCATTGCGTCAAGCCAACATTTACATTAAACTTTTAATTAACATTTGCTCTTCATAAGAGTTCTTCAAACGTCAGCGTTACCAAATGATATTTATATTTTTGAGTAATTATTTTTCTCTTGATTCAAATGGGAGAAAGCTACTCATTGGATTTTTCTAATGATATTATGTCTTGGAAAAGTCTTGTGTTTTGCTACCAATAGTATTATGGGTATTTTTATTTCATGGACTGTGAAACCTATAGTTTTCAATCAAATCTACATGGTCTTATAGATTTGCATTGAGGGAAGAGCATTGACGGGACAGTAATCAGCTAATAGGAAGCTCTAGCTGTGCATGTAATGAGCAAATTAACTATCATCTTTTTAATCTTGCAAATTTTAAGAGAGTTTAAAACACAATCTATAGAATTCAAAGATTATTTTTGCTTAGTAACCTTTTACATTATACCCCGGAGCATAATGGTGGTGGGGGGAGTTGATTTTCTTAAAGCAGAATTCCGGGCAATTTTTTTGTGCCCGTACAGTGAGGCTATTCCTGCATTGCATGGTTTAGCTACTTGTTTACTCTATGGGAGAGGAAAGCGGAGATATACTCACCTGACCTACCGATCCTTCCCTCACAGGACTGGTCCCTTTGGCTGCTGCCCTCCTGTGGTTCAGCCGTCTTGTAAATTGACTGTTCCTGTCTATGGAGTATTCTGTGAGCATGCTGACATCAGGAAGCTGGACCATGGGGGAGCACAGTTTTCCAGAGGATCAGCGGGTAAGGTAAGTATGAGCTTTGTGTTCACCCCTAGAAAAAAATGAGCAGCTGATCCATGTAGTAGGGGCACAGCCCCAATGCATGGTAAAAAAAAAAAAAACTTTGACTGGAGTTCTGCTTTAAGAAAATTGTCTGTTCACTTGGCAAGCTGAATGTTCACAGTGCTTAGTAAATAAGATGAAGCAGTGTTCACTTCAGTCACACAACTATGTGCAAGTAAAAAAAAAAAACTGTAAAGTGTATGATTGATTACCAAATGGCATATTATTCTTTAAGGCTTTGGTAGTTATACGTACGCATACACAAGCTGCAGCTGATAAGTATTTCTCCAAGCAATGGACAGCAACTTTATCCTACCTACCTTTTTGTGTTTCATACCTTATACCTGTTGATAGCCAAAAAAGCTATTCTCAAAAGTCTTATTTCAGATGTACCATATAAAACCGCTAAACAGGTGTAACTTGCACTCGGATTTCAAACGATAACTTTGCCCGGTTTCTGGTTTTGCTTGGAAGCTGATTGGTTTCTATGCAGATTTGCACCAGATTTTATACTCTCCAGTTTTTTAGTAATTCAACCCTTTTGTGTCTTGCCTTCAGCAGTTCTTTCTGCCTCTTGAAATATGTACAAGTTCCTGATAGATTTGCTTCCTCTATGAATTTGTTTAGGGGTCCCATGAATATACATTACGTACACATGGTAATTGTCTTTATGTCATTTTGAAATTTAGCAAAAATGCAGTAACATTTTATCCCTGCATAATTAACTATGTAATGGATACAATTCCCTTATGCTGCTTAGTGGTTAACATGAAATAATGACTGTTTGGTTCAGCTGTAATTCAAATTCCTGCCATTTATATTTTTAGAGCTCAGATTTGTAAATGTTTAGCTAAAATGCAAGCATACTTTCTAAGCTTGCCGACAAAGATGCAAGTTTAGTAGTTGAGACCAAGAGGTAGTTTTAACCTTGAAACATGTTTGAACAAGTAAGGATGAATATTAATAAGTTTGGCTTTACATGAAGTCTTGGCAGTTAAATGAATTATTCTGCATCACGGTAAATTCAGACCTGTAACCATATTCACAATAGGTTGCCTTTTTTTATTTTTTTAAGATTTCAAAACCTAAGCAATTTAGTGTCAGAATCTATCTACAACATAGCGTCATTTGAAATTTGGTGTGGGTGCTGCCATTTAGAAGATTTTCCTGTGGTGTTCAGGTGCAGTGTTAGATTCTGAATCCAAGCAGTGTTTTGCTTTGTTTTTTTTAAGTGATATTAAAGGCAGATATTTTTTTTTAAATAACAAATGTTATACTTACCTGTTTTGTGTAATGGTTTTGCACAGAGCAGCCCAAATCCTCTTCTTGTGTCCTCTGCCAATGCTCCTGTCCCCTCGCTGATTGCTTTCTATGGGGGCACCCCGAGCAGGCTGGCTCCCCAGCTACTATTCTGTCTATTCAAACATGGAGTGCGGCTCAGCCCCCTCCTGCGCTCTATCCTGATTGGTTGTGATTGACAGTAACGGGAGCCAATGGCTCCTGCTTCTGTCTCAGCCAATGAGGAGCAAGAGGCCCAGGAGAGTCGAGGCTCTTATGCATATCCTTGGATCGAGAGGGGACATAGGTAATTATAAGGGGGGGGAGCTGCAGCTCATGAAGGTTAAAAAAACCTTAAGCCTTTATAACTACTTTAATTGTTTTGTTCTGTGTTTTGTCTTCAAAAACTACAAAAGTTCGTTGTAAATTTTTTTTGAGACTCTTTCCGTTCTAAACCCGCTGCGCATATTGACATGATCGTCAACAGTTGTGCTCCTCTCAGTCAGTATCAGAAAATGTTGTTGCAGTGTGGGACTGTAGCACTGGTGATGGTTTTCTTGAATGTAACCTTAAACCAAACTTGATACCAAACTCTTCCTTTGGCACTAGAGAACACATTTGTGACGTAGGGATCAGTGGGGAACCAGAAGAGAGATGCTAGTGGAAGTTTTGGTCTCTAATCAACTTCGGCAGGCAGTTTCTTTTCAACAGAGGAGCATTCTTTGGTGTGGGTGGCAGGAGGGAGTAAGTATTCATGTTCTCCCCTTACAGGTAATAGTTTTATGTGCAGTTTTTTAGTAAACTGAAGAAGTAATTTAAGGAAACGTGTCACAAAGCATAGCTATATTAATGGGCTTTGTTAAAGCCATTCTCCGACTTGCTTATTTTCCTGTTCTAGTAACGCAAGAATATATTAGGCATTTTTCAGATCATTTTTACTGCACTTTGTTTTTGACATGATGATAGAATTAATTTGAATGGTCCTTTTTTCCACATGTGTTGGAAAACTCAAGAATAGATAGATTTTAGGTATTTGGGACTTGGCACCCTCTTTGGTGAGCTCTGTATCATCAAGATATGATGTCCTTATTTGGATTCATAGGGATTCAGTGGGCTCCTTTGCCAGGTTACCTATGTGCTACAGGTGAATTGTCATCCTTGGGAAAACAGTTGTAGGGTTGGGTTAGATTACCAGCAAAACTCTTCATACACAGGCCAACACATAGGAATTAAAGTAACTAACTGATAGGAGGACCTTTGATGAAAGGACATAGAGAATAGGAAAGGGTTATATTTGCACACTGGCTTTATTTGCATGGATGTATAGGCTTTCTAAGGAATCCACACTGAGAGAAATATGGAAGCTGCCATTGCTTAATTTTGTTGGGAAAAGGTATTACTGTCATTGACTTCAGTACTTTTGGAGTCTTTGACCCAGAGCAAGCATGCTGCAAGAAAAGTCTCAACTCCTGATCTGCTTACTTGTTCTCAAACAGTAAATTATAAAGTTAATGTTGGCCTCCATATTTCCCAGTAGATGTGTCCCTTAAACCTCTGCTGTAACCTAATTGAAAAACACTTCCCTCAAACCTGACAATAGTTGTTTCATGCCTGACTATTATGCTAAGCTCTACCACTTCCAAGCCTATTAAAATAAGCACAGCTGGATGAGCTTCATTTCTTCCATTAGAACTAGGATTTTCTTTCAACAAACCTCCGACTGCTGTTCTAAAATTTTCTGATATCAGTAATTAACAATTGTTCAATCTCTCTTCGAAAAGGGGGTCTATCTAGGGAATATCCTTTAAGTTCCCAGAAATCCCACCTCTTATCTCTCAAAGTGTAGTCTGTAGTTATTCTGTTATGACCAGTGTTTCTATATCGAAATCTCTTACTGCAACGTGTCCTGATTGTGTTCATGACACGAGCCAACTATGGAACAGAACTGATGAATGGCTTCTGCATTCTTTATGAACTGAATGAGGTTCCATTAACAGAAAAGCCAAAAAAGCAGAGCTTGAGCCTAAAATAGAATTTTAGGCAGACACAGATAGGATTGAGCAATTATTACAACATCACTAAGCAGTTCCATATAGGAAACCTACATCTTCCTTGGTTCAGTATGTCTATTTTTGATCATGTTGTAAAGGACAACCGACTTGTTTTTATGTTTCTTTTATTTCACTTCCATTAATAATTTAGCTTTTGGTGGCCATTCATGTGCAGTAATTGGGTTGGGCAATAAAAACAGACAGAGCTAAATGTCCATCAATGAAGTGTATACGGATGCAGATTTGCTTTGATTAAAATGATTCAATTGCATGCACTAAGAAAGGACAACACATTTTTTATGATATAGGAGTGCTGAAAAACTGGGTGGTAGAAAAATCAAATCTGGTTGCTATTGCAAGCATTCCTGTGTTTTTCTCTTCCCCCTAAACCTATATAGGTAAATGGAATGTCAGATATTCAAGCGCTGTAAGAACCCTCCATATTGTAATTGGAAAAGTGTGCAAGACATAGACCCATCACTGCTGCTGTAATAAACACTTGCACTGTGAATCCATAAACCTCAAAAGAAACAGCGCTATGAGAGTGAATAAGTTTAAACCTCACATTGAGGTGTACCTTTTTTACAATCGAGGATCAAAATATAAGGTGGCTTGAGCAAGGTAGAGGACCCGTTCGCTCCTTGGGTGTAGCAATGCAGGGCAGAGAAAAGTGCTCATGTGCACAGATGGTGAGCCACGAGACTGCAACGTCCCTGAACTGAATAAGGGTGTAACATGTTACAAAGGGTGAGCAAATCCTTTAAAGTGAAGCTCTTCAGGAGTGTGAATTTGGACTAGATACCCATTGGAGAGGTAAGTATTAAGAGTCTTCTTTTGCAGGCAACTTTTTATTTCATGTAATGGTGTCACCCTAAAGCGGAACTAAACTGTCTTATTCCTTACAGCCAAAGAAGCTGCCATCTTAGCCTCTGTTTGATCTGCAGTTGTCAAGGTGCTGCACATGTGATCAGTTATGACATCAGCCATTCGATGGCTTGGCAGTTTGATTTGGAAGCACAAGCAACTGTGACAGTTACCGTTTACTGCATTTATAAATGTGATTCTTGTGAGCTACTATGGTGTATTACTTTAGGTGAAATATATATATAAAATCTACCAAATATTTTAATATATCATCGTGTGTTTGATATATGTGCAATACTTAAACTAATAAGCAATGAATTGAGTATATAAATAAATAAATGAGTGGGTCGCCTATACTATACACATACTCATACCAGTGTGTCTAAACAAATCAAAAGACCCCTGGTGTCGCGCTCCACTATCAGTACATTAAATATACATATATTAAAGGAATTAATAAAATATATTGCAAAATAATATGTATATTTCAATGTACTGATAGTGGAGCGCGACACCAGGGGTCTTTTGATACTGTTTACTGCATGCCTTGCATGTGACTGTTTTGGGAAACTGCTAAATCACTTTAAAGTGAACCTACCCTTAGAGATGCATATTTGTTTAATGGTATGTGCATTCAAGTAATATGTAACTTTTATATTTGTCACAGTACTGCCCGAACAGTGGCTTCATCTTCTCCTTTTCCCACAAAGGGGTTAGCAACAACTTCGATATGAAGACATCTAGATATGACAGAATCGTGTAAATCTTGTTGCAAGTGCATCTTTTATGTTCTGTTGGTAACAACAGTTGATCCCTTTGATGGTCTCCCAGCGTGTTAGCTACGCAGAAGTTACACTGCTTCTGTGAGTGATCACTGGCAGAGTTAATGGTTGTTCCTGCCTGCAGCAAACTGATGATACATATTTTAAGGTTGCACCACTCAACATAGGCACTGTCGCTTGCCTGGAGCTTCAGCCCTGCTTTTAACGATTAAAAGTACAACTTTTTTCTTTTTTTAATATGTGTACTGTGAAATGTCATGAGTTTATTCATGCAAGTTGGTAAAGTAACTGTTGCATCCACTTTAAAGGAAACCTGTACTGAGGAAACTGCTGATCTCAAGCTGCCTGAAAATGCTAGCTGACTGGCTGCCATTTTGATTCATTGACTTCAGTCATGTGTATTTTTTGTTTTGTTTTGCCATTGATATTGTGAAATGTTAGGAAAAGCTTAATGGAGGTTTATAAAGTTGCTGATGGCTATGCTTTAATGACATATGCTGAAAAGGCCCCCATTAGTATTCTGAGCTCAGGTATCAGACCTGCACTCTATGGGAATTTCAATTCTGCAGTCACTTGTGTTCATATCTTGTTTGACCCAGCCTGATTGACTTTTGGATTTTAAAGTGGTCAGTTACTGTACGCATTCTAGAATTTAAGTGTTCTGTAAAAAACATCAGATTATATAAAAAAATTAAAAAAATGTGAAAAATAATCTAAAAGATAATCCACTACATTTATGGCTATTATATGATAATTTCCTATATACTGGCTAGTCTGACTTTAAATGTGAAAAACTAAACCGGAGTTAATGAATTCTCTCATCTGGTGCAAATTTGATTTCCAGTTTCTGAATATTGTGTTTATTGTGTCTATGATAATATTATGTTGTAAAACACTGGAGTGGCATGGTGCTCCAGCGTTGGTTGGGATCCTGGCTGCTGTTGTCAACTCTTTCTCTTTGCAAAGACCAAAGATTGGCCTGTGAATTTAATATATTGTATAACCAAGGTAAGAAGCATCTGTTCCTCCATATGTTCAGTCTCTTTTTAAAATATTTGCATTTTAAAATATCAATTGGTTAATTTCCGATCTGATATGGAGGCCTTGTCTCCCCCCACCCTCCCCATTATTAACCTAGGACAGGTGGCATTTGTTGTGGTAAAAGAACTGACTATCTATTATGCTGAGTACATTTTGAATGTGAAGATTAATGCTATTTAGGTGCAATAAAGTGCACTTTTTATTTATTTTATCAACACAGAGTGTTCACAGATGCTCTTCTGCAACAGATGCTTATTGTTGAAGGTTTTGCTCTTTTTTTATATTGTGAAGCTTGCTATGATCCAAGCCTTGTAGTTTCTGTTAATATTTTTTATTACCAATCTTGGGAAATTATTTTTTTTTCTCATTCATTGAGGGACACAGGATTCAGAGACAGTTGGGTTAAACTGCCACCTACTGGATTTGTATGTTTGCAAACAGTCACCAGTCTGGTATAACTCCTTTAAATTCTCAGCATACTGAAGTTCTTTTTGCTTCTGTGCTAGGAGGAAGGACATCTTTTTTTCTACTTAGACAGTTTTAACCATTTTTTGCTTCATTCCGGTCCAAAAATTCTGAAAGTAATCCAACAGTTCTACCATAGACTCCTCTCTATCAGGGAGACTTTCTGGACTGAGGACCGTTCTTGAGCTAACTCATCGCTTACAGTGTCTGGGTTTTAGCCTAGGCACAGCTCAAAGAAGAGTTTTTCTTCATCAAGAGAAAATTCAATCTCTCTGCTCCCAGACTTGGGCTCTTTAGTCCATGAGTTGCTCAACATCCTAACATGGTAGGACAAATTGGTTCAGTCTCTTGACAAACTGATTTACCTGACATTGTGGACCAAGTTGTCTTTTCGCTTACTGGCTCAAAAAGCCAATATGAAGTTGGAGGAATCATTCACTCCAATCTCTGGGAGGAATATCGCAAAAATGGCAACCTGACAGGCTGGGAGGAACAATGGACACATTGTAACTGCAGGGGACTTGAGCATCTTTTGATCAACATTCTGCACCCCTGAGCAAATTCGTTGGCCCTACAACAATGGACATGTTGACTTGAAGGTCTTCCAAACAGGTTCAAATGGGACAACACCACAGCTGTAGGGATGCATCCATCAGGGAGGAGCCAGAAGTCTTACCATGGCAAGAAAAGCAGAATGTATTTTGTTATAGGCAGAACTTCATGCTCCAGGCTTCTCTGCCATTTACATCTCAGGTGTGTATAATTGGCATGAAGGTTTCTTCAGCCAGCAATCTCTGGATACATCGGATTAGGTTATACACTTGTTGGTGTTCCACACCTTTTTTTTGTTGTTATCAGCCTCTTGCAGTTCCTGTACAGCAGGGCTGCAGTTTGATAGGAAGTATCTGGCCATTAGACTGAAGATGCCTAGTTGCTGAAAAAAGTACTGTAAGAGAAATCTCTAGATTTAAAACAAAAACTGATTTGAATATTTAATTTTTGAATGAGCTGTTCATTTTTATCTTGCTGATTTTGACTTGAGCTCTTTTTTTAAACTTTGGTTGTCTAATGGGCATTTATTATCACCATATAATATTACAATGCTATAGGGAACAATATTGTAACTTTAGTGCGTTATCCCCAATTAGAAACAGTAGAACTCTTCTGCACATATGACAGTGCCTACTTACCCTCTGTTTTCACAAATGTGACATTGCCTAGACACCCTGGATCTAGGGATACGGGCATCTGCAAAATGCCTAATGCAAGTGTGATAATTCAGAACTAATTGCCCTGCACTGTTTGAAGGATGAAATTGCCAGAGTCTAGGCTCACTTTAGGGCTACATCTTTAGGTAGCTTTAGTTTTCTGTACCCCACACATCAGATGGTATAATAGAATTCATGTAACAAAACATCATTTCCTTCTTCAAAAGTGAGGGGGATACTGTACATTTGGTTGCAAGAAGCAATGCTTTGTTTACTAATTTCTTGAGCATGAAGCTTAGCCATATATTTTAGAAACTCCAACTTGAGCTCTGTCAATTAACTGTCATTCCCTGATGTATACCATTATTGCTGAAGGCAAACAACAGAGTCGAGGAGGGAGAAATCTTTAATTAGTTACTATTGAAATATATCTTTAACAATGTAGTATAATTGTCATGATTTAAAATGTCTTTTTTTTTTTATTTAAGCCCGTGTTCACACTGATGCGGTGTGGAATTTGCACCGGTTTCTGTGCGATTTCTGCATCCGGTTCATAGGAACCACTGTGGGTGTGTATTTTATGTTGGCAACAACCCAAAATCAGTTCGCAAAATGCGGTGCGATGTGCAGAATTGGATCTCACGGATGAGAATACCTATGCAATCTGATTCTGGTGCGGACTAAATAAGGGCCCTGCACTTTTTTGGTGCGGATGTGGTGCGACTTGAGCCATACAATTTGTATGGCTCAAATTGCACCGTACAGAAATTGCATGTGATTTGCACAGCAATGCAGTGCGGTTCCTGTGCGAATCACATGCGATGTTCTGCACCACATCAATGTGAACCCAGGCTTATTTGACAGATGTGAAAAACGACTTTGTTATAGTTTATTTCAGCACATGCATAATTTTTAATATACTGTATGTAGTATTAGTGATGATTGTAGGCCTTTCCTAGATACCATATAATGTAGAGTAAAAACTGTAGCTGCTAATGTTGCATGAGGACAGCTGAAATATATATTGCATGACTTTCATATGGA